>NC_143264.1:68696554-69000214 GCF_984573655.1 Nuphar pumila | reverse complement strand
ATTTAGGACACTTACGTGCTTCAAAGTTTCTAGGTTCTATGTAAGAATGAATGTCACTAAGAGAAGCTCTATATTTAGGTGAAAAGAGTCATATGAGACGAACCTAGAGGGAGCTTTTCTACTTCTTTCGGTTCTACGAAGGTTTTCTTCACTTTGAGGAACAATTCTACTAGCATCATCATATCTTTAAAGAGCACTTCTAAAGGTGTTTCTATCTCTATGAATATAGGTGATGAGATCTCTAGGTGGTTCTTCGTCAATATGTTGATGAGATGGGGAGATTAGAAGAATGATTTCTTCAGTTTCAATATCACTTGAGTCATTCTGATTTGACTCATTATCACTAGAATCATCATCTTTAGTTAGTAGATAAAATAGAAGGGAATAATTTACATTTTCATCATGAGATTCAAGACTTTCGAAGCCATTGAGATTTTCCAAAAAAACTCACATTTATGAAAACATACAATTTGCCATTCTTAATATCATAACAACGAAAATCCTTTTGGGTTTCAGAATACCCAAGAAAGGCACAAGGAATGGCCTTTGGAGAAAGTTTGTCATTTTTATCAGTAAGGACAAAACATTTACATCCAAAAACCCTTAACCTGCTATAATCAGGTTCTTTTTCGTATAATTTTTCAAATGGGGAAATCTTGTTTAAATTTTTTGATGGAAGTCTATTTATGAGATAGACTGAAGTAAGAGCTGCCTCAACCCAGAGTTTCTTTAAAATATTTTGCGAAATGAGCAAGGTTCTAGTTGTTTCAATGATATGCCTATTCTTTCGTTCAGCTAACCCATTTTGTTGAGGGGTTTTTGGACAAGATTTTTGATGGAGAATACCAAAACTTTCAAGATAACCCTTGAATTCGTTTGAATGGTATTCACCTCCAGAGTCAGACCTAAGAATTTTTAAACTTCATTTGAATTGATTTAAAACCATCATATGAAAAGTTTTAAATGTTGAAAAAACTTCATGTTTATGTTTAAGAAAGTATATCCAACAAAACCTAGTGTAATCGTCCACGAAAATCACATAATATGAGAATCCTCCTTTAGATATCATAGGAGTCAGACCCTATACATCGGAATGAACAATTTCAAAGGTTTTTGTTGTAAACATGAATCTTTGAGAAAAAGGTAGACTTTTCATCTTCCCAAGATTACGTTCATTACATAAAAAATCTCCTTTACAAAGATGTTTAATAAAAGGCAAGTAAGAGATTTTAACAATGTTGGGATGTCCCAATCTCTTATGCCATACATGAATATTTTTGTTTTGAACAATATTACAAAATTGATTCTTGGGAACTTGAACAAAATCAACGTAGTAGAGATCTCCTCTCCTAGAGCCTTCCCCAATCAACCTCCTGGACCGGCGATCGTGTATCCAACATTTATTAGACAAGAATTTTATATCGCAACCATGGTCCGAGAGTTGAGAGACCGAAAGTAAATTTAAATTTAATTTTGGTATAAGATAAATTTTTGGAACAAATAAATCTTGTTTTTCAAAATTGCCTATTCCTTTAATTTCAAGAGGTGTTCCATCAGCCATTGAGACAAAAGATAAAAGCGTATTTTTAGAAAAATCGGAAAGAGAACAAGCCCTTGGGGTCATGTGGAAAGAAGCACCGGAATCTAAAAGCCAAGATGTCTTATCGGGAGAAGTTGACATAGCGGCTCCGGAAATGCCTCCCTTTAGAAAAGGTTGTAAAGCTTCCACTATTTGTTGAAGAGAAAGAGACCCATTTGATGATGATGGTCGTTCTTCCGGTTGGGATGTCATAGCCATCACAATAATTTTTTTTCATTTAGGGCAAATGGGTTTAATATGCCCCAATTCTTTACAAAAATGACAATTTAATTTGCTATAGTCTCTTTTGCTATATCGATCATTTCCTCCTTGACCTTGATTCTTTAAGTGAGGAGGTTTGTAGGCCTTCACATTATTCCCCGGTCTTGACACAATATTTACCCCTTCACAATCTTCTAGAGTATAAGAGGTATAAAAAATGCTAGGATTACTCTTACTAATCCCCATACGGGTTTCCTCACCACTTAACTTAGTGATAACATCTTCAATTGAGAGAGATGTAAAGGTGGAGAGAAGGGAGGACCGAATTTGTTCAAATTCGGGTCTAAGACCATTTAAAAAATTAAAGAACCGATCTCCCTCTAGTTGTTTGTGCCTTAATTCGATCGCTTCTCCACTCCATTTTGGTTCAAGCATAGCTAGCTCGTCCCAAATAAAAGATAATTCGACAAAGTATTCCCGAATAGTCATCTCATATTGTTGGAGGGTCAAAGCCTTTTTTTGGAGATAATACTATTTGTGTGACAAATCTCTTGAAGTATATATTTTCTCAAGATATAACCAAGCTTCAGAAGTTTTTTAGAATTTGATGTTGTTGGCATTTATCTTTGTTTCAACGGATGAAAAGATCCAAGAAAAGATCTTGAAGTTTTTCATCTCCCATTCGTCATGCTTTCTTGAATACTCTTCAAGAGCCTCTTGTCTTTCTTTCCCTTCAAGGATCTTAATATCTCCCTTTTCAACGATTGTGATTTTTGGTTCGGGTTCCGGTATCGAACCTTGAACATACCCCCAAAGCCCCTTTCCTTTAATTTGGGCTTCCATATTACTGGCCCAAACATGATAATTTGAACCATTAAGTTTAAACCCAAGGGAGAATTAGGAGTCCTTTTAGCCCATTAGAGAGGATAGAAGTGACAAATAACACGTACCTCAAAGGATTTTCAAGTCTTTCTTGACAAAAGAGGCTTCTAAAATTTTGCCCGAAGAAGATGATCCACTTCAAACTCCAATAGCTTAAAGCCACGTTTTTCGAGGCACTCAAAAATGAAAAAATGCATGATCCTCCTTCCTCAACGAGGCTCTGATACCATGTTAAAGTATCTTCAACAAGATACTAAGATCAAAACTTTAATATTCTTGATAACAAATACGTGCACACATGCACAATAAGAACACTTAGAACACTTGTGCACAAAAGCACAAACCAATCTCACAAATGCACTAAAAGAATAAAAAAGCTTTATTGAGTGCTTGGGCTTTGACCCAAAGCCATAAGATTTACAAAGGGGAGAGCCCCTATTTATATACATCAAGAGGCCTTGGAGGGGCCAACATATAGACGCTGGATCCCCTCCAACGGTCACAATTGTGACTGTTGGAAGGGCCCAACGTCTATATGGTTGGCCCCCCAAGGTTGGTCAAAAAGTCAAAAGAAAAAGAAAAAAAAGAAAAAGAAAGAAAAAATAAAAACTAAAAAATAAAAAATAAAAAGAATAAAAGAGTAAAAATTACATGCATGTTTGTAATGTGAATATGTGCAAAAATGCAGGAAATACCTAAACTACCCCTATGGCTAATAATGAGGAAATACATATTATATATATATATATATAAAAGTATATACATATACATATATATAATATATGTATATGTAGTACCTTATATATATAAAAAATATGTATCGGATTACAAGATTGAGATACATATTTTAACATTCTGGACATCATCATTGTCACCCTTGATGCTTCAGATTGGCCCATCCTCTTTCATTAAGGTAGACAAATGAAAGATGTGGTTGATTGGGTCCTTTTACTCCCACCCAAGAGGATGTGCTTTATGATATGCTAAGGGAGCTAGGTCTTACTTTTTGTGTAGTGTCCAACATCATGTGGCTAACTATTCTTGCCATGGGTATTTCATATTTTGAAGATAACCTTACTAATGTTTGTGCTTGTTTTGAGTGATGCTGGGAAAAGGTTCTTGCAATCGTGGACCGCTTGTAGTGCTTCATTGTCCTGCAATTTAGTTGCTTGTGACAGTCCTAATCCTTGGCTCCTACCCACAATAGAAAACTCGATCAATTTTAGTTGCTTCGAGGGTGCTGGGTATATGACATGTTCATGTTAATGCCTTGACCTTCCATTTAGTTGAAAATACATTTCTAGGATGTGCCAGAGGGATCCCTTAACTACAGGTTACCTCATTAGAGATTTTCTTGTTTGACCATTGAGACATCTCCAGACCTTGTTATCACAGGTTTGAAACCTTATTTCTTTGACCCAAATCGTTTGGCAGTTTGCATGTTAAATGTCTTCATGATTTTCAGTGGGATGATATGAGATGTTTTTGTTGTTCGTGCAAATCATGGATATAGATGAACCATTTGTGGGGTATTTGAAATTTATCTCTATCTTGATCTGCATCATATAGTAGGAAAATCCAATGGGATTGAAGAAGCCTACTTCATCACTCTTTAGAATTTCAGAAGGTTTATTGGATGGTAGACTATATTGAACACATCTCCTGAAGAAATATGGAATAGATCATGTTGGTGCCTATGTTGATAGGCACATCAGCAACTGAGATGTTGGATTACACCAAATCATGTTTAGATTGGTATTACTTGAGATCCTAAGGCTTCGGTAAAGCATTTAATGACAGTTTATTTTATTCTGCCTAGTTTGAAAATTAATCTTAGTGAGTTGTGCTTCCTTTGAGCACCTTAATGAGCATATAGATAAAAAGTTTGTAGGCTTTTGAGACTGTTCAATGAGATTATGGGGCTTCAGAAGGGAAAGTGTAGGAAGCAAATTGCATTACTTTATCATGGAGGTTGGATAATTATAGAACAAATTTTTGGACGGACCCTAGTTTGGGCAACTGTTGACACCAGGAGTGTAGGGAGATGTAAGAAGCTTTATACATGATCGGTTATACTGGAATTTGGCCAAGGCGATTAATTGTGTGAAGGATAAGGGCATATTTCTGAGTAGTTATGACTTAAGATAATAAAATTCTAAGGCAGGGCCTTGTACACATTTAGATTTTAACAAAGGTCTCTGTTAAAATTTTCTCTTTACTTACCTTGTCATGGGAGACCAACCATTTAATAAGGGCAGCCATCCTGAAGAGGAAACCGAATCTCATGAGCTGCTTGGATTCTATATCTTGTTTGTGCTAATAGGCTTGTCTTGCATGACAAGCACCGAAAGTGAGGAGTTTCCTTGGGCTTTCATTGTCATTCATGCCAAGGTTTTAAAGACAGCCATCACCTATCCCTTATATCTCTGGTGACAACAAATGTTCACAATATGTTAGTGGAAGGACTGCTTAAAAGATCCTTGGCATCTATTGTGGATGAGGTAAAATGGTGGCTATTGTTGAGAGAAATAGGATTTGGGGTTTTGAGACGGGAATATGTTACTTCAGATGATGCAATCTGGGCCTGATGACCTAGTTTTCCCATGATTCTGGTGAGGTTAGTGTCGCTATTGTTGAATTGGGAAAGTTCATTTTCTGTCCTTAGTCAAAATCCCCATTAGGTGCTTAATCAACTAGGTGCAAATTGGTTTAAAACTCTCCTGTGTTGTAATATATATATATATATATATATATATATATATATATATATATAGAGAGAGAGAGAGAGAGAGAGAGAGAGAGAGAGAGAGGACCGTCCATCCTGCAACAGATGGGCAGTTCCCTTTTCTCCCATCCCTCTCTCCCTCTCTCCCCACTACCTTGCCGGGCCGAGGGCCAGCATTCAGATGGCCTTCCTGCAGTCGTTGGCCCACCGAAGGCACCGACAACCAGTGATGGCTTATCTCTCTCTAAGCGAGAAACAGCCGATGGCCAACAACTCTCTCTCTCTCTCTCAGCCACAGTCAGTGGCTGGCTTGCTGGTCAGGTGACTCTCCGACGAGCCAATCGCCGGCCACTGCCTGCTGGTGGTGAGGCCAGGTAGGATAAAAATGAAAGGGATAGGAGGTGCACTGGTGGGGGAGTGAAGATGGTTTAGGCGTTTGAGAAGGTGCGGAGGAGTGTTTCTCGACACCCACAAATGAAAGAGAAGGTACCGTTCCATTGAGGCAATGGCACAGTAAAGATTCTGTTCGATTTTTTGCCGATGTTTTGGGTGGGCCAGCGACTGCTGCACGGCTGTCCGAATTCAGACTCTCAGCTGTTGGATGGCCAACTGAAGGAGGTACAGGAGAGAGAGAAACACCGACCCTTGGCTGTTGGATGGCCATTCAGTAGAGGTACAAGAGAGAGAGAGAGAGAGAGAGAGAGAGAGAGAGAGAGAGAGAGAGAGAGAGAGAGAGCAACCATCTGTTACAGGATGGACAATCCAAAATTAACTGTAGATTTTGGACCGTCCTCTCGCTGGACGGTCCCCCTTTCTCTCTCTCTCTCTCTTTATATATATATATGGTTCAAGTTCTCAACAGCTTATAGTTCTTAGGTATGTTGAACAATTGAGATTCATGGCCAGAATACATATATGTTTCCAATCTTGGGCTACAAGTTTAGCTTTCTTGTAGCAATGTTAGCTTTGGGAAAAGTTTATTTCTAGCTTTGCCTTTGCGAGACCAGAGTTTTATAAAGTGTACTAGGTGCAACCTCCTATATTTTCCTTGGAACAAGGCTTATTTAATATATTTCAACCCAATTTTTATTATCTATAACAAGAAAATGTTGGTTATCCAATTTTATAATGTGTCCATTACAACATGATGTGACATGTCAAACATCTAATTGATCATTGGGTGATCTGTAAAAGCTTCTTGCAAGCACGATAAATTGCCGTAATTAGAGTCTAATGGAATCAGGAGGTGATTGGTTTTGGTGTTGCATAATAGAAATTCTTGATGAAATGATGTTGAAGTAGATGAGAACTCCTTAAGAATGCATTGCATCGCACATCATTTGTTGGATTTTGTTCAGTACAAATTGCTCCTTGATTTTTAGATATCACAAGCGTGTGGTAGGACTTCAGGCTTGAGAAGTAAACATGCAAATAATTTTTTTTTTTGGATAAGCATCTGAGGGATGATACCCTCCAATAAAATAGATTGCTCAAAAGTATTACAATGAATGTTTTCACAAGAAAGCTAATCTGTTGGTTTGTTCTTCCAATATAAGGAGTCATCAACTCTATGTATTGCAAAAAGCGTTTGGCATAATATAGGAAAAGGCTGCTTTGACGATACATGACAAATCTTGTCCATATACCTAAATCTTGTCAACGGTTGCTTTAGATATTTTAGTAGGTAGAGCTCCTTGGGAACATCTCAGTAGATTAGTCTTCCAGCTTCGCCAGAGGATATGTTAAAAGGAATAGCTGTGGATTTTGAATAGCGAATCTTCATCCCTGAATTGGATCTGAAATGTTGAGAATTTGTTTTCTAGAAATTAGTACTTCCGTTAGCCTTGCAAAAGGAAAGTGCAACACCGGCAAACATGTTAGTAATGTTTTGGATGTTATTTGCTGTCACATGGGTGAGGCTACGGGGATGCGGCACTTTAAAAAAACATCGGTGTGTGTGTGTGTGTGGGGGGGGGGGTGTGGCAAAAAAAAAAAAATTGGACCTGGGTCGGATTTGGATCTGACCTGGATCCAAACCCGTGCTTATTTAAAGCACGCAGGTAGGGTCCTCTCCCACGTGGAAGCAGGTCATGCTGAACATGAGCGTTTTTGCTCATGTACACTTCGTGGCCGTCTGTTTGCATTTTGGATGAATGCCACATAGTTTGTTGATTTTTTAGCTTTTTAAAATGCAAATCGGATGGCTACGCAGCATATCCTAATCTGCTTCCCCCTCCCCCACACTACTCACTCTCTCTCCTCGCTCACCTTCTCCCCCCCGCCGTAGGCTCCCGTTCATTTTCCGGTCACCTGACGCCGGCAAGCCCCACGTCCGGCGAGCCACCTGACGCTAGTCTCTGCCTCCCTTTCAGGTGAGCTCTCTCTCGCCTCTCTCTTTCCTGGGTCTTCTTCTTCTTCTTCTTTTTTCATTTTTTTTACATAGGGTCAGGTTGATGGCACCAGGTGCCGCACGCTCACCCGCGTCGACGCGGGTGCGACACCTGGTTAGCTGAATCCCTATGACACAGGTTATTTGGCAGTCTGTCCTTTGACACTAGCCAAGAAGAAATTTGGTATTTGTGTCACCTTCCTTGAGCCATTCATTTGTTGCTTCTAGAATGCTTCCTTGAGAGCCTGGTCAAGCTGCATCTTGAGATCAATTGCAGCATTTAGGTACTCAAATATAAGCTGTACATTTTAAAATGCTTGATGACAGGTGATGTGACCTTGGTTGTGTTTAATGGAGAGTTTAAAAAAAAGGTGGAAATATGGTTTTGGTTGCTGTGGTCACTATTTTACCTATGGCTGGCAAAAAAGATGCATGCTGTGGTCACTATTTTACATGCGTCTTGGATGTATTCGGTAACTTTTCTCATTTGTGATCATTTGTAGTTTTTTGAAGCCTCCTCTATCATCCCTGTTACGTTTTTCATTTTTATTCCCTCTTAGAGAGATGAGGGATGTGAATTGATTGGACCTGTGAGAATCTAAGTCAAGGTCTTGCCTTTAGGGACCTTCCAGATGGATATCGAGCTCATGCCTGATACCAAGCTCAACCCTAATTAGTAAACCATGGTGCTGCTTCCAATCTTTTAATTTGCACTGTTTGTACATGGATGGATCCCAGTTTTGTTCTAGATATGGTTAAAAAACATCCAGATTGTCTACAAACTGGCAGACTTGGATTTGTATTCTATCTGACCCAGGCCGGTGACCTTATTGCATCAAGAAGGTGCTGTGTCTTTTTTTTTTGTACAAGGTTGTTGCAATAATTAATTACTCTCACCAATCTCATTTCCTTCTGGTAGACTGTTTCAGTTAGACAGTATAGTTTACTCAAGACTCTGTTGCTGCTTGTCATGCATTGGTTCTATTTTTTAGTTCACTGAATCATCAGGAACATTCCCGTATAGTTTCCGATGTATTGGTGAATGATTACTGTTTTTTTGTACAGGATAATGTCGTGTTGGGCCCACAATTACTTATGGCCTAATTAAACAGTGGTATGCCTAGCTTGTATGTAATTGTTAGCAAAAGTGGATCCATACTTATCATGGAACCTTGTGCACTTCGATTTTGGTTATTCTAATCTGTTTTCACTCTTCTTGGGTCTCTCTGCATTCCATTCTTGCTTGTTTTGGATATTGTTTTCCAATGTCACAAGGACACTTTAATTTACTCTTATATCCTGTGCCCCTTATAGTGTGCTCTTAGTGGAGTTTTATATCAAAACAGCGTGTCACGTGTCCATGTGATGTAAATTCTTTCAATGAAGAAAAATGAAAAAGAATAGGACATGGCTGTCATTTCTGCCTTTGTATATCCCATGATATTTCTTATTCGGTTTATTCGATTTTGGACTTGTTATGTTTCTTCTGAAGCCAGTGAAACGGGCGAACAATTTTAGACCCTTTTACTTATGCAACTTCATCTTTAAAGTAATCACCAAAGTGAATGTCGACCATCAGTGTGCTGGGCGTATGACTAAGTGGACTGAGATTTCCTAGAGGAGATGTTGAGGACTTTTGGTTTTGCTTCCGAGTGGTGTGAGAGCATAATGATCTATGTGCGTTCTCTGATCAATGACAATTTTGGAGCAGCAGGTGTATTTGGTAGGGAGACCCCTTCTCTCTATACCTTTCCTTCCTCTTCATGGATTGATTGTCAATAAGGCTTCAGCTGGCAGAATCAGTAAGTAGGCGAGATCACCCCAGTCAAGGTCAATGGATTCACGTGGCACCAATCACTGTACACGGATGTCACCTTATTTTTCCTTCAACGTAGAAAGCACTCCCTTCATAATTTTGTCAAAATAATGGGGGAGTTTGAATCATCATCGCGGCTAATGGTTAATAAGTTATAAGACTAAAACAGACTATAGATTTCAACATCTCTCCCTCCCTCCCGAGTGAATGCTCTTCTTCAAGAATTTGGGTGGACATTGGCAAGCCTCTCGATCACTTTATTCC
This sequence comes from Nuphar pumila, assembly GCF_984573655.1. NCBI lineage: Eukaryota > Viridiplantae > Streptophyta > Magnoliopsida > Nymphaeales > Nymphaeaceae > Nuphar > Nuphar pumila. The sequence continues at coordinate 68,990,337 of NC_143264.1, read as the reverse complement.
ATGGTGTGCTGAAGAAATCAATGTGCAATGCGCTAATGAAGAAGTTTTGGACCATACTCCATATTAGCAGAACTGATACTGATCCAAGATCCAGATCCACTGTACCAGGTTTCCCATCTAATGTGGAACATCAAAGCAATCCCCACAACCACTCACTAAATGTGGGATTTCAGGCTGAAGAGAATGATTTTCTCTTATCTTAGAGAGAGTCCAAACGTGAAGACCAAGGAAGGAAACAACAAACGAAATGTGGGATCTCAAGCCAAAGAGATAAAAACTCTCTTATCTTATAGAGAGTCCGAATGAGAAGATCAAGAAAAAATCTTATCCAACAGCTATGATCGCGTCATCTACAAGTGGAAATCGTAAGCAGGTGATAAAGGTGAAAGGAGATAGAGTTCTACTTAAAAATGTAAAGTATAAAATGGGCCACATGGGTTCTTGTAAATCATGAAAGAAATAAGATTAGTTTTCCTTGGCTCCGTGATAAAGCTGAACCACATATATCATCTCTCTCTCTCTCTCTCTACTCTTCATTTCGTTTATGGTATCAGAGCATAAGGCCTAATGCCGACCTACTTGTCCTCTATGGCTTCTGCGTCAACCTCAAACTCTACCATCATGAAGTTCCCATACTCGACAACTTTAAGTGTTGCCAACTTTGTTTCAACGAAGCTTACACATTCCAATTATTTACTATGGAGGAAGCAGGTACTCAGGCTGATAGAGAGCCAAGATCCTCAAGGCTTCATTGGAAGCAACGTCACACCCCCAAAACAATTCTCGACAGGCACTGATGGTACCAATATTCCAAATGATGAATATGTTTCATGGAAAAAATCAGATCTTCTCATAGACTAGATCACAAGGACCTTGTATGAGGAGGTCCTCATATTCCTTGTGCCTGGACACAGCAGCCCGGGTTTGGTCAGCTCTGAAGGAAGCATTCACATTAGACTCACAGGAGCGCGAATGTTATCTTATACAAAAACTTCAAGCATCTATTTAGGGTAGTCTATCCATATCTGAATACATTTCATCTGTCAAGACTACATGTGATGAGTTGGCTGCCATCGACAAGCCAGTTGATGAACATGCACAAGTTTTTTATCTGTTAAATGGTTTGGGACAAGGATATGAGGCTTTTATCACTTCAATGATGAAGCCTCCAATCCTTACATACAAACAGTTCATCTCCCTTCTTTAGGGACATGAAACCTTTAATAGCCTCCAATCTACTGAACCATTAAACCACCCAAAACAAAACATGGCCTTTTCTCAACGTCAAGATAAGAATCCCAATATAAGGGGTGGTTTCCAAAACCATTTTTCTTCAAGGGGTTGTGGATTCACTCAGATGGAAAATCAATCCTATCGACAGAGTTCAAACCCAAGTCAGAATCCAAAACCGTCCCAACAAACCTACCAAAAACAACCAACTAAAGGATAAGAACACCGTCTCCCAGATATGTTCCAAGCTCAATCACACGTTGAAGTGTTATCACAAATTCAATCAGATGTACCAAGCTGGTAATATTTCTCAAGCATTGGCGGCTATGTCAGTTTCTAACGGACATGATCATGCTTGGTTCCCGGACACAGGTGCTAGTTTTCATATTACCGAAGGTTTGGGTAATCTTAATAAACTCTTCCAAAAAATTATGGTTGTAAATGGGAATAGGCTTCCAATTACTCATATTAGTTCAACTAGTTTGGGAAAGTGAGCTTGGTTGTTCATAACATGAAGAAAAATCTTTTATCTGTAAGTCGATGACCAAGAGAATGATAGCATCGGGGCAAAGAAGTGGCTTTATGTTCCAGAGCCAAGCAATAAAGAAGTTTTCCTCTCAAATTGTCAAAAAAGCGTGAGCAAAGAAGAATGTCACCATCATTTGGGACATCCCAATATGGATACAGTCGATTTTTTGAGAAAAAAACATTTCATTTTCAAGTAGTAAGAATAATTATATTTGCTATGGTTGTTTGATGGCTAAGTCAAGTCGTTTACCATTTTTTAATTCTGAGTCTTCTTGTGCCGAACCATTTGATAAAGTTTATTGTGATATTTGGGGATCTGACTTGAACTTTCATATCAGGGCTTTAAATATTATGTGGTGATGGTTGATGATTGCACTCATGCGGTTTTACCCACTCAAACTTAAGTCCGAAATCATGAGTAAAATTTATGAATTTCGTAAGAAGATCATGAATAGTTTTCAAAGGAATATTAAAAATTTTCAATCAGATGGAGGATAATTTATGAGCCATGAATTTGATCAATATTTGAAAGATCATAAAATACATCATAGTATATCATGTCTTTACACTCGAACAAAATGAACGGGCGGAAAGGAAACATCAAAGCATTGTTGAACTAGGACTTGCTATGCTATTACATGCTAATTTACCCTTGAAATATTGGGTAGAGGCATTTCTCACAGCCACTTGGCTTCTTAATCGGCTACCTAGTTCAATGTTTTGCATGATGTCACTTTTTGAGAAACTTTTTTTGAAAACACCAAAAGTTTTTATGGGGTTCAGTGTTTTCTTCATTTGAGAGATTACGCCAAATATAAGCTTGCTCCCAAATCTCTTCCATGCATTTTCTTAGGCTACAATGATACTTATAAGGGGTACAAATGTTTACATTAGTCGATACATTATTTTTAATGAGGCATGTTTTCCTTTTTGCAATTTACCTCATAGTAATTCCCTTGTGCTCACCGATTCTTTTCAGTGGTTTATAGAGCCATTTGTGATCGATCACCGTATTTTCACTAGACAAGATCATCTTGAAGTAGCTCAAACTACTATGGGGAATTCTGATTCTTAAACATTAGTTTCTTATAATAAGGAAACTATGACACCCACATCCCAACCAACCTCTCTTATAGAAACCTCTCCTTTTGTGGCAACCTTGATCCCAATACCCTCTTCTGTTCAGGGTGCTACCTCTACACCTGTTAACCAGCATGGGATGACTACACGAGCCGAGCATGGTATTATCAAACCTAATCCCAAGTATTTTCTAGTTGAATTGTCTATCCCTATTGAACAAAAAACTGTCAAGTCTGCCTTAGTCGACCTAGGGTGGTATCAAGCCATGCAAGAGAAAATGTAACACCCCAAATTTTGAAATAAAAATTTTTAGAGATTTTTTTTAAATCCCTTTACACATTTTTTTTCTAAGAACACAACAAAAACTCTTTTTAGATTCGATTCAAGCCTTGAGTTACAGTTACCAACACACACTTGTAAGACTAGAATAATTGAATCAAACCATTAATTGAATTGCAATAAATCAAATACTAGTCTTCCAAATATCATAATTTACAGGATTAAAGGAAAATAATAAAGTAAACATAAAGATAAGATTTAGTCCATCTAACAACTTAAAAGAACATGACCCTCTTGATGCCACCCCGAGCCTTCTGTCATCACCCTCTAGCTTATTCATTACTTGAAATATTAACACCACAACAAAGCAATGAATTAGCAACGACCACATTCCGTCGCTATTTCGTCGCTAATCCGTCGCTAATAGGATTATCGACGATGAGGCGACGGTATGCTTACGTCATAAATTTTTTGATGCTAACTAGCGACAGAATAAATTCGTTGCCCGGTCCGTCGCTAATTGCGATGGAATAATGAGCGACAAATTCCGTCGCCAATCCGCCGATACTAAACGACGACCTCGGTTGGCGACGGATTTACATCCGTTGCTAAGCCGTCACTAGATTTATATGCATAGCGACGGAAACATCCGTCGCTAATCCGTCGCAAACACGAAAAAAAAAATAAAAAAAATTATTTGAAAATTAAATACCGAGAACGATACAATTTATATTTCCTGTACAATTTATATTTCCTGTAAATAAAAAAACAAACTACACATAAAATTTCATATAAAAGGAATCTATAACAATTAATCATTCCACCTTAAAATTAACAAGTTTAATTATTTACAATTCAACAATTACAATTTGGAAACAAAAAAATAGAACTTCTTCAACACAGTTCTCTAATCATCGCCAAGATTTTGTGCGTCTTCTTGTTCATTGCCTTTATTTGTCCCTTCAGCTCCGCTACGCTGATTATCGCTAGCAACCTACACAAGAAAAGAACAATCAGTATTGATAAACAAAATATAATAAAATAAATTACACACTATATGTGATTCTATCATGTGCTCATATGTGTTCTAAGGCAATAAAAAAACTTTATATGTGATTCTATCATGCTCATATGTGCTCTAAGGCAGACAAAAAACTCTATATGTGATTTTATCATGAATTATGTGTTTTAAGGCATTAAAAAAAAATTATATGCGATTATATCATGCTCAGATGAGTTCTAAGGCAGCTAGAAAAACTGTATATGTGATTCTACCATGCTCATATGTGCTCTAAGGCAGGCAAAAAACTATATATGTGATTCGATCATGCTCATATGTGTGCTAAGGCAGTCAAAAAATTGAATATGTGATTACAGCATGTTCATATGTGTTCTAAGGCAGACAAAAAAACTCTATATGTGATTCTATCATGCTTATATGTGCTCTAAGGCAGGCAAAGAAAAAAACTTTATATGTGATTCTATCATGAATGATATAAGTTCTAAGGCAGTAAAAAAACTCTATATGTGATTTTAGCATGCTCATATGTGTTTTAAGGTAGTCAAAAAATTGAATATGTGATTATAACATGCTCATATGTGTTCTAAGACAGTAAAAAAACTGAATATGTGATTATAGCATGCTCATATGTGTTCTAAGGCAGTAAAAAAAACTTTATATGTGATTCTATCATACTCATATATGCTCTAAGGTAGGCAAAAAACTTTATATGTGATTATAGCATGCTCATATGTGCTCTAAGGCAGACAAAAAACTCTATATGTGATTCTATCATGCTCATATTTGCTCTAAGGCAGGCAAAAAGTTATATATGTGATTCGATTATGCTCATATATGTTCTAAGGCAGACCAAAAACTGAATATGTGATTATACCTGAGAGGGACCTGCAATCGAAGATCCCCTGTTCAGCACAAAACTGTTGAACTCATCTCGGAGAAAGGGGGCGACAGTGTCATGGAAGTAGTCATTCAGTGTGTCCTTAATGATCTGGCGTACATCATCACCAGAAAGAATAGGCTGCTGCTTGGAGCTTATGTCAGCGAAAGAAATTTGTGAGCCGTAACTGGAAGAAGCAATAACTGGTGAAGTGTTCATATTACTCCCAAACCCGAACACGCGACCTTTTTTGGGTTCACCTGCTGCAGTCACCTATGCTGCAAGATCAAATGATGAATGCTGAGTAGCGTCATCGCCATATTGCTCTATCATCTGTTGCTCATATGCCTCCTACAAAATAATGTTTAAAGTATGCATTAATAATTAATGATAACATTATGATAACTTGCATATTGCAATGATTATTAATAAAATAAATACATACCATTGTCGTTCTCGCCTTCTCTAATACGAAGACTCCCGTGGTCTTCCGTTTATGTGTTTCAACAAACACATCCTTATATGGTACAATGCCTCCTTTTTCTGCTTCATGCGAAGTTAAATGACAAAAGATTTAGTTCACAAGTTTGCAACAATACTTATAAAATTAATATTATATATTGATGAATTACCATTTTCTTCAGGTGGCTCCCAAATGTCTTAGATCCACCTGTGTGTAGATGGGCTTCAGCATTTTTGCTCGATTTTGTGCAGCCTTCGCAGAGAGATTTCAAAATGCATCTCCCACCCAGTTATCGCACATTTCATCCCAATAATCTCTCCTCATAGTAATAGGTCCATGTCCCTTCCACTGTAGTGGATCATCAATTACGCCAGATGCTTTTTTTGCTGCAGTCTTCATATTGTGCAGCATGTCTGCAAATCGATTGACAACTACCTTCTGCCACACCTCCCTTGCATCATTTTCTTCCACCACAGTTGCGAAGCGATTTGAAGCCTACAAATATTTTCAGAAAGTTAGTAGACATGACTTAAAAAAATTAAATATGAAACACATTAACTATGAGAAACAACTGTATACCGTGAATGAGGACCACAATCTGTCTAACACCTTCTTTGGGTACTCTTTCCATTGAGCAACCAGTCCTAGTAGATGTTGAAGAAGTGAATTCTTAATCTCCCATACTACTTATTGTGGCTCAAACCTCGTGCTGCACATGAATTGGTACACAGTAAATATCAATATAAAATATTTATAAAATATACAATAATTGAAAACGAAATACTTACGGTCGATTATCGATATACACTATTCGAATGAGTCTTCTTGTGCCAGACTGAGAAGACCCTGCTTCCTGTGTTGGCTCTTGACTTGTGTGATCAACTGGTGTAGGTGGGTCATGTATAGGCGAAACATCATCTGTAAAAAAATACGTTAGAAATTCTTAGAATGCGCATTTGAACTAATCAAGCATTTAATTAGTTAAATGATATACCTTTCACAGAAGCCCGTGAAGATGAAGGCTGGGCCTGGCTACTACTGGATGAGCGACCAATGTAACCTCCATGAACCATATTCTAACAAATAACATATGTCATACAATACATTCAAATAATTCACATCAAGTATTACAATACATTCAAGTCATTCGCATCAAGTATTACAATAATTCAAACCATTCGCATCAAGTATTGCAATATATTCAAATGATTCACAACAAGTAGTACAATACATTCAAATCATTCATATCAGGTACTGCAATGCATTCAAGTCATTCACATCAAGCATTACAATGCATTCAAATCATTCGCATCAAGTATTACAATGGATTCAAATAATTCAAATCATTCACATTAAGTATTGCAATAATTTAAATCATTCGTATCAAGTATTATAATACATTCAAATAATTCAAATCATTCACATCAAGTATTGCAATGCATTCGAATCATTCGTATCAAGTATTACAATACAACTCATTCATTCGCATCAAGTATTACAATACATTCAAATAATTCAAATCATTCACATCAAGTATTACAATGCATTCGAATAATTCGTATCAAGTATTACAATACATTCAAATAAAATTTTTAATCATTCACATCAAGTATTGCAATACAACTCATTCATTCGCATCAAGTATTACAATACATTCAAATAATTCAAATCGTTCATATCAAATATTGCAATGCATTTAAGTAGAGGTTTGTATTACAAGATTTTGCTCACTAGCTTGAGAATTCTTCCTCGTCACTTGTTTGACTTTCTTGTTCTTTTTCTTCTTCTTCATTGTTTATCCATCCACTTGGTACATCATTTGGATCACATTCCTCTATAAATGTTTTATCGGCCAATGAAGATATGACATGCATATCATGCGCAACATCGTGCCATAAGCGAAGTCATAGATATCATCTGATTGATAGTAATCGTTGTCTTCAGCTAACTTATCTTCCTGTAACTGATCATACTCAGGGTATAGTTTGGACTTCACTTTGCAAACTGCCCACCATTCATTTCTTTCTGACTTTTTTATACTCGGATATGAAGTATAATAAACTTGTTGAGCTTGAGAGACTAATATGAATGATTCATATGTTACAAACCTGGATTTATGATTCACCTCCACAATGCCTGAAGCTTTGTCGAGTCTTGTTGCAGTTGGATCAAACCAATGACACTTGAATAAAGTTACCATGTTATTTATGCCTAAGTAAGTCAACTCCATTATTTTCTCTATAACACCATAGTAATCATGTTCATTTTCACCGTAGCTGCTACCCTTGACACACACGCCACTATTCATCATTGATTTGTTTATACCGTAATTTTTTGTATGAAATCGATAGCCATTTATGATGTACCCATTGTAGCATTGCACAACTTTGGTCGGACCATTTTCTAAATCACATATTCCTTGATCTTTAACATCACCATGGCAGACCTACGCACAGACAAAAACAATGATTGTGATCATGACCAATTAAGTAACTTAGTGTTGTTTACAAGTACAAAATTTATGTTAGCTTCTTTCCCAACCGTTTCAACCACTCCACAAACTTAGTTTCACGTTCTTTTTGTACTTCTGCATCAGTGAGATGTGAAACTTCTCTTTGTAACTCCAGATCAAATCGTCTGCAAAGCACAAATACTTATATTACCGAGCCATGTATACACGTATAAAACATAAAAGGATTTATAATTGTGTTGCATCTACATATACCTACTCGATGTATGGGTCGATCACTAAGAAATTAAAAAGAATATAGATGTGTGTTGCGTCTTGCTCTTGATCTGTCAAGAGCCTTGATCGGCAACTACCAAATGCATGCCCAAGTGGTTGAAATATCGACAGCGTGTCAGCTACAGTTACTTGTTCTCCATCATCGTTATGGGGCGGGCATGTGTAACGTGTTGGAATATGAGGTTCGAAGTACATAGATGAGAAATTTGAAATGTCTTCTAAAGTGTACGCCTCACAAATAAAGCCTTCTACTCTTGCTTTATTGCGAACCTTTTTTTTTTGAGGTCGAACATGCATCTGGCAAAAATATACATTTCAAATTTTAAATATCTGTCATTAAAGAGACAAATATAAAAAAACATATACCTTTCAAATGGGTACATCCATCGATATTGCACAGGGCCACCAACCCTTAGTTCATATGGCAAATGTATGATCAAATGTTCCATAACATCGAAATATGTTGGCGGAAATATCTTTTCTAGCAGATAAACAGTGGTGATGACAGAGTCCTTAAGATTCTTTACATCTGATACTACGACCTCCGATGCGCACAATGTTCTGAAAAATCCGCTCAACTCAGACAATACCCCCCATATAGGTTTGTCTAACATATCATGGAATGCTAGGGGTATCAATCGTTGCATAAAGATATGACAATCATGGCTGTTCAACCCATATAACTGTCCATCATCAATCTTCACAGCCCGAGCAATGTTAGAGACATATCCATCTGAAAATCTCAATTGTCTCAACCATTGACATACATGTTTTATTTGATCAGGTCCGAGCACGTACTTTGCCTTTGGTTTCAGTACTTTGCCATTATACTCTTTGAGTTCCAATTCTGGTCTTTTACATATTAATTTTAAATCCATACGGGCCTTCGGATTATCCTTCGTTTTCCCTTTAACATTCATTACTGTATTGAACACATTATCAAACACATTTTTCTTCACATGCATCACATCCAAATTATGTCGTATCAATAGGGTCGGCCAATACGGTAGTTCCCAAAAAATAAATTTCTTCGTCCAATTGTGATCCTTCTCAAATCCACGGAAGGGTGTAGGACTGCGAACATCTGTTAATACATGTGAAAAGTATCACAATCTTCTTCGAATCTTTATGCCAGACAATCTTCAGGATGAACCTTCTATTTCAGTTGTGCTTGCTTTAAACACATTCTTTTGTCGTTGGAATGGATGGTTGTTGGGTAGAAATCGACGATGGCACTCAAACCAGCAAGGCTTCTTTCCATGCCTCAATCTAAAAGCTTTGGAATCCTCCATGCAGTACGAACATGCCAACCTCCCATGTGTGATACAACCACATAGTATACCATATGCAGGGAAGTCACTGATTGTCCATAGAACAACGACCTTCATGTTGAAATTTTATTTTTTTTGGGCATCATACGTGGTAACACCGTCATCCCACAATACTTTTAGTTCATCAATCAATGACCTTAAATATACATCAAGATTTTGGCCAGGTGAGGTCGGACCAGGGATCAACAGAGACAAGAAAAGATTTGGACGTTTCATACACAAGCTTGGTGGAAAGTTGTATGGAGTTATAAATATTGGCCAACATGAGTATGGAGTTGATCTACTCTCAAATGGATTAAATCCATCTATACATAGACCGAGTCTAACATTTCACACTTCTATTGCGAAGTTCTGATGAGTACAATCAAAGTGCTTCCAAGCTTCAATGTCAACATGATGCGTGATCTTGTTTTCATCGTGTCGAACTTTATTTGCATGCCATCTCATGTGTTTAGCTGTCCTTGAAGACATATACAATTGCTGCAATCTAGAAGTGATAGGAAAGTAGCAGAGCGACTTGTATGAAGCTTCCTTTGATCTCGTGCTACCATTGCCTCTTGTCTTTGGCTTGAACCGAGGATGCCCACATGACGGGCATGATATGTTGTTTTTCTGCTCCTTGAAATACAACATGCAGTGATTTGGACAAGCATCAATTTTTTTGTAACCCATACCTAAAGCGTTGACCATAACTTTCGCACGATACAAATTTTGTGACAATTTCTCATCTTTAGGCAACATACTCTTCACAATCATGCACAAACGGTCAAAACATGATTGACTCAAATTATAATCGGACTTCAAATTCATTAGTTGAAGAACTGCAGACAAGATAGTGTGACTCTCGCAGCCGTTCCAAAGTGGCTCATCAGTATCTATAAGTAAATCATAAAATCTACTAGCTGCATCGTTTGATGATTCTTCATCTACGACAGTTCTTACATCCCTAGAACTCATAGCAGAACCCAGTTCTGTTTCTGCGACATCAAATATCAAATCCGTATATGGATTATTGTGCACCACATTCACCCGTGCATCAAAATCGTTTCTAAATTCTTCTCCATGAAACATACAGTTCTGATAATCACTCACAAAACTCTTCCTGTATAAGTGATGTCTAACGCTATGAGGTTCTACAAATCAATTATTCTTACAAATCTTGCAGAGACACCTAATCTGACCTGTGGGATCAACTGTACTGACATTTGCCGTTGCAAATTCAATAAAACTTTCAACACCATCCATATATTCATGCAATAACTCATTGTCCACTATCCTACGATACATCCATTCACGGTTTGCAGTCATTTTCTTATGATGTTACAAATAATAACCTAACGAATCAAAAGAGAACAATCAGAATGCTACAATGAAGAAAATATCAAATTTATCATGCAATATATGATGTCATACAATAACAAGAATTTTTATGCATGCATTGATAACTTAATATTTTCATGTGCAAACTATTAATGACACGATACAATAATTTAAAAAATGATTTCATTATACAATTTCAAATGGAAGTCATAATCAAATTGAAAGTAACTACATTCAAGCATGGATACAATTGCATTAAACATTGCAATACATCATAATCATTCATATCAAACAAATGGCAAACATGTACCTGCAGCAAACACACTTCAATATTTCACTAACTACTACCATGCCTAGCATGGACTCCGTACTCCAAAAATAAGAACACTTCCATATTCATACATTAAAATCATGCTCAACATGATCTCCGAACTCCAACAAAGCAACCCTAAATATCAACAACTAAGTGAGTGTGTGAACAATAAAGTGTTACATCTAATAAATTAAATAACATGTAATACACTTGCATCACTTACTCACCATGGGTATTTACCCGATTTGCATTGTTTTTGTCACTTACTTACCACAGGTGGCTGAGCACAAGCTGGTTCCGTTGAAAAATCTGCACAAAAATACGATGTTTTAAAATGAAGTCACCACAAAAAGAGGCTGTTTCGGTAGGGGGTCGATTCCCTTGCTGTTCCGACAGGGGGTCGACCCCCTTACAAAATATATGGGGTTAACCCCCTTACGGAACATAGGGGGTTAACCCACTTACAAAACATAGGGAGTTAACTGACCCCCTGTTCTGGCAGGGGGTCGACCCTCCACCTATTTCGGCAAGGGGTTAAGCCCCTGCCGGAAAGGCAGGGGGTTAACCCCCTGCCATGGTCGACCCTTTGCCGGGGTCGACCCCCCGCCTGTTCCGAAAAGGGGTTAAGCCCCTGCCGGAAAGGCAGGGGGTTAACCCCCTGTCGGAGTCGACCCCCTCCCAGAAAAAGCAGGGGGTCGACCCCCTGCCGGAAAACACGGGGGGATGGGGGGGACCCCCTCGTTTACCTATCTCCGGGCGGCGGCGAACAACGGGGCCTGCAGACGGTGGGACTGGCGAACGGTGGGAGTGGGTGAATGGCGGGAGCGGGCAAATGGCCAGAACGGTGGGAGCGGGAGCAGCGAAAGAAGAAAAGAAAAAGTTGTCTGGGATTAGGGTTATTCGAAAATTAGCGACAGATTAATTCCGTCGCTAAGCCAACGCAAATCAAATTTACGAAACTAGCGACGAAAAATATTTCGTCGCCCAGTCCGTCGCTAAGTAGCGACGGAAAATCTTTCGTCGCAAAGGCTGTCGCCAAATTTTGCGTCTGTTTTGACAAAACACTATGTCACAAAATCCGTCGCTAAGTAGCAACGGAGTTTGCGACAGGAGCTATTCCGTCGCTATTTTCGTAAACTTCATTCATTATAGCGATGGATTTTTTTCGCTCGTTAATCCGTCGCTAACTAGCGACGGAAGTATTCCGTCGCTAAAGTCCGTCTCTAACAACGTATTTTCTTGTAGTGTAAAATGTAGGGATATTAGCCACAACCCCAGTAGGAAAACACCCTACACATAGTCATGAAAAGAACGCAAATAAATAAAGCATACATTTTTTCTATTGCAAACAAATTATAGCATGCCATGGCATATAAACTCAACAAAGTTAATGATCACAACAATAATACTTTAATCATGCAGGATTACATAATAATTCATTCTTACCATCATGTAACATACCTACATCGTATCATTAGTAATCAAGATAATAATCAACCAGATCCATATATGCAACATATGCATAAACTAGAAATTATACATGACATGCATTGAATTTTAAGTCAAGATTCCATGAATCATTTAACCACTTGTGAAATTGTTTCTCTTTTCTTTCCTGAGGGGTACACACCCAAGACATAACCCAGACTCAACAATCAGTTGAGGGTTTATTATGTTATGTATTTTAATTAATCGATCAATTCGAAGAGTCAGACCAAACATCCACTGAAGCGGTCTTTAATCAAGAGAGAAACTTAATACTGATCCAGAGAATCGAATCATACTCTACTGTATCTCATACTAAACGTTATATTATAATCAACATGGGTAATCACAAACATACATCTTTAATCTGGTATATCAGAATTTGCTTTTACTATTCATCCTCAGAAATTCACCGTATCTTGAAAACAAGTTCCACTCCGGATCACTTGGTCTTGGATATGTATAACCTCACAGGTAGTTTTCGCCCTAGTCAGATTACCAGGTTTTGGACAATGAACTTCCTCACAGAAATTTACCGTATTCGCGGGTTACCTGATCTTGGACAATGCACCTCCTCACAGAGATTTACCGCTCTAACCGAATTCACCCGTTCTTGGTCATGCACACCCTCACATATATTTTCTTTGAAATAATTTCTTAATTGATCTATTGCTATACATGCATAAACACAGTTAATCGCTCATAGGGTCAATAGCCATCAATTCAGGAACAAACACGTATACATTCAACATGCATCATATCATAGGTTACAATCATATGACAATTCAACATGTAATCATATGTTAGCATATCAACAGAGTTCTGCAACCCAATAGTTCCATCATTGAGCTTAAACTTTTATCGCATGCATTCATAACCTTAGCTCATGTGACATTTCAACATTACATAGACTCACATCATCACATGCATTGAGATCGCAACACAGTCACATGTAACATCATATTTTATATTATTTAAAATCAATATATTCATAAATTGAACACCGAAGCATGCATATTTGATTAATTGAATCAATATTATCTTATAATTCTAAAACATGTGTATCTTATAATATGAACTATCTAAACCTCAAGCATACATATTTCTTACGTACATCATTTAAGTCATACATACGTAATTCATACATGTATACTTATGCACACTACATGACTCAATTATCATGCTTAAATCTCATGTTTTAACATGCAGTCTCATATGTTATCATGCACAAATAATCAACATGTTTGCATACAACATATTCATAAAATATCACATATCACAGTATACATAATTAACATATCGTATCATAAGCAAGCATATGGTTTTAGAAAAATAAGTTCACAAGTCAAGATATTAAAAATCAAGAACTGTATAACATCATAATTTTCATACTGTTCACGGGTTTGACTGGCCACCAAAACAAATAGATATATTTTCATAAAAATTCACAGTGGTATCAGAGGCTATTAACTTTCAAATCCAAGTGATAGATCTCAGAAAAATGATTTTGTTTTCCTGTAAAAATTCATTGACTCAAAACTATTTTTCTGTTCTAACAGAACCTGCCAGAATCTTGCTTTCTTAAGAAGCAGTTATCAGGCCCAATCTGAGAGGGATTTCATCCTTCCAAATTTTGTGGTGAAAGGTATGCTTGTTAGCTTTCTGAATCATTTGAGTTTGCCAAAAAACTCCATTATGAGAATTTTTCAGATTTTCTAGACAGGACACTGTATATGACAGTTCCAGATCCAGGTTTTCTGCAAAATCTTAAATTTTATATGATTTGTGTGTCTTCAAGATTTAGAGAAAATAAAATATATTTTTATTTTATTTTTCTCATATCTATTCATATGATTGCATAATATATAAAAAATCAGTCATGAACTAGAAACCATTGATTTAATAGATTTTCTGCAAAACCAACTATCAAGAATTGCTTTGCATAATGACAAAATTTCTATCTTGGGTTCAACAGCCATAACCCTTACTTTGTATCATTAATGAGACCCAATTTTTTTATGAGACACTTGTCAGATGTCTGGAAGGTCTCCATAAAAGGGTTTGGCCATTGGTAAACCAATTTTAGAGGTGTATTTACTTTACTGCAATGTGTTGGCCAAGAAAATCAAGATAGCATGAAGAATATAATATAAATCATGATAAAAATAAGAAAATTCAAGCATAAACGTAGAATATCTATTTTTAATCATGCATCAACACATGGACAATATCTAAACATCATCTATAATCATAAAGAGATGTCGTATGATCATGCTACATGCTTTAAAATCTAAACTATCAAAATAAATCATAAATTTTGCATTGAATAATTAGTTTAAGAAGCTACCATGCAAAAACACCATGAAACATATGAAATAAATTTGTAGGAACATGATTCATGCTGTAAACACATGAAAGAAATAAAATATACATCCAATCATGCTGAAAACAAAGATTTAACCGTATAAAATTATGTAAAAACACAAAACAATGCATTTCGCGTTACCCGATTTCCCTTTTTAGCCATCCGGGCATAGATGTATCAAAAATGACTTTGTAAATCCATTTTAAAACATGATATTGAATTAAAAATATTTTTAAAACCTTTTTCAAATATATTCCAAATCTGATTCACCATAGATCAGCCCGTAGAGTCATTAAGGTGTACAATTTATGAGTTTGCATCCGATCTATGCTACACATAGTATGAATCCTACCTGAATGTGTTATTGGATGTACCAACACCTTCGTCTCCCATCTTGTCCCCTTGAAGTAGCTTCAATGGCTGCTGAAAAAGCTCTAAGGAAAAAAAATAAGAAAAAAGAATAAGAATTCTAATGAGAATGAGAGAGGAAGGGAGAACTAACCTTGTTAATCCTCCTCATGAGGACCTCTATTTATAGATGGGCTTAGACAAGAGTCTCTTCCTAAATATAAGAAGTTAATATTTATTAATCTCCTTTATTAATAAAGCAAGTAAATAAATTATGGGTCATAATTCATTAGATTTCAAAATTAATTAAGCTAGAGTAGAAAAGTGGCGACTTCTTATCCTAACTTGGGTTTTAGTGACATAGTATCCTTTCGAGATGCCTACAGACCCAAATACTCATTAGAATTTGACATTTAAGTAGTCAATTCGATAGCCCTTGAAACATAAATCATCGTGGTGGTCTTAGATTTAATCGCACACACATGAATTGGCAAAAAAAATTTAGTCAAATCTGAAAAATATTGATTTTTGACCTACAATTAGGCATAAACTCCAGTCGATAATAAAATGCTCAAATCAACACCAATTTGGGCATGTAGATAGTCAATTTTGATGCCCTTGAATTGAGGAACATCAAGGGCAACTCTAATTTAATAGATGAGTCATTAATCTTCCAAAATTTTTATTGAAACAATAATGATGTTATTCAATCGGTAATCTTTCTGCTCTTTACATGATCGTTAATCTTGTATTCCACAATCGGTCTAAACACATAGAGTTTGATTATCATTTTGTCCAAGAAAAGGTAGCTCAATGACAACTTATTATTGCATTCATTCCATCACATCACCAAGTTGCCAATATCTTTACCAAGCCCCTCACTAAACTGGATTTTCAGTTTCTCAGACCCAAACTCGGGCTTTGGACATCTCCCTAGCCCAGTTTGATGGAAGTATTAGCAGAACTGATACTGATCCAAGATCTGGATCCATCGTACCATGTTTCCCATCTAATTAGGAACAACAAAGCAATCTCCACAACCACCCACAAAATGTGGGATTTAAGGCTGAAGTGATAATGACTCTCTTATCTTAGAGAGTCCAAACGTCAAGAGAAAAGAAACAATGCACCAAACGTGGGATCTCAAGCCAAAGAGATAAAGACTCTCTTATCTTAGAGAGAGTCCAAATGAGAAGATCAAGAAGAAATCTTATCCAACAACTATGATCATGTCATCTACAAGTGGAGATCGTAAGCAGGTGATAAAGATGAAAGGAGACAAAGTTCTAACTAAAAATGAAAAGTATAAAAATGGGCCACATGGGTGTGCTTGTAAATCATCTAAGAAATAAGATTCATTTTCCTTGGCTCCATGGACATAGGCATACAACTGCTGAACCAAGTATATTGTTTCTCTCTCTCTCTCTCTCTCTCTCTCTCTCTCTTTCTCTCGCTCTTGACTCTTCATTTCGTTTACTCCAAACTTGGGATGGAAAACTACTTGCGATGGAGGGAACAATCATTCTTATCCAATTTGTTCTCAACTCTTTCCCGGTGCACTATATACATAGTTCCAAATTGCCAATGCTTGTTATCCAAGAAATGGAGGAAATGATCATAGGGTTCTTATGATATGAGTCTGCACAATCCAAACATTTCCACCTCTTGATCTGGGATAAAATCTGCAAACCCACAAAAGAGGGGGGATTGAGAATCCATTCTCTTGAAGAGGTGAATAAAGCATGTCTAGCAATGCTGATCACCCTTCATGAGCTGCACAACCCCTAGACAAAATTAGTGTCACTAAAATATATGGAGCTCGAATCTGTGTGGGTCCACTTCAAAAAATGGGAGATTCATATGGTTGGAAGAGTGTCAGAGTAGTGACTACCTCCCTAAAGGAGGGAATCAAATGGAAGATCAGTAATGGAGAATTACTAGAATTCTGGTTTGACCCATGGCTCGACTTTGGTCCCATAGCATCCCAGCTCCCAAGTAGCACCAAAGACGTTAAGTACTTGAGTCTACGAAAGATCAAGATGGCAAAGATCATTGATACTAGCAGCAATCCTAAAAAAATCAGACCAAACCGGAGCCTCTCGAGTTCAGGTTCATGGACGTTAGTTCCCAGATAAAATTTACCAAAATAACCTAAAAAATTATGATATTTTTTTTATAATAAGGTCCATGCATCCATCAAATAATACTAACAATGATGACCATCCAAACAAAACTATTCAATTCACATAAACCCATCAAAAGGAAATCTGGAGATAAAATAAGATACTCCAGGTACTTTAGTATTTGATAGCAATCGCGTCAGAGTCCACAGTCAAGTCCTTCGATCAGTAGGAACTCCTAAACCTACAATTGTAACCAAACGAGGGGGTGAGTCTACTACTCAGTAAATTTACATTTACAAATAAGACACGACCACTACTAATTGTAGTGAACTCTAAGTTTCTAATCTTAGTTTAATATGCTAATTAAGCACATATATTCTTTATGGATTTTATCCTCCTTTATTGATGCTCTATCCTTATTCTCAACATAGACATTCTTAATATCATATTCTATACTAATCGGCTATTTCGAAAATAACCTCATTGGGCGTAACAACCCAGGTAGACAACTCTAGGGTCTGCGATGTTGGCTAGACATATGAACCACTCACAATAACATAATCCAAACCGACCAAGACTATGGACTCACAATCGTTGTAGCGTTGCTCGCTGGTTGCAAGTCGGCAGCCTAAAAAATGCTCATCGATAGCTAGCCGAAGAGCTTGAGAGGCTATACTTGCCCCTAAGGTGTCCGAGGAGCTATACCTACCCCCAAGGTTTATGGTTCATGCTACATTTTACATGTGTATATTGGGCAATGTTTCTTAATCCCTAAGGGTTACCTAGGAATTCCTAAACAATTTTTGCAGTATATGTGAGATACCACATCTCAAACAATGCCCTAGACCATGCCTTTCCTAGTAGAGTTCCCTATCATACTCTATAATGTTATCTTAGATGCATTATTTTCTTAACTTTTATTTCTTAGCATTAGTACATTATACAATAATCTATGTATGTTCACCAACTACATTTAACATGTAATAATAATACATGTCATATTTTTAGGGATAACAACCGTTCACAGAGTCAACATGTCAACTCATCACGTCACGACACTTACAATGCCCTTCCTAAGGCATAAGCATGACATTCTCAGAACTAACCACATTATGAGAATTCTTAAACTCTATACTTATATCTCAAAGCTGCGCATTCTCTTTTTGCAACATTTACATGTAATCATGTCATAATTATCTCCACACAGAGTACATTTATAATGTAAATCATGTCATAAGTCAATGGACATATAATGAGTGTCAACATCTTTAAGTATGATACTGGACATCAAAAATATAGATTCCTAAGTATGCTACTCAGTTATTCTACTAAAAAATAAAAAAACACTGGCATACTTTTAATACATGGAATCATACTACAAGATGCCTAAATTAACCGACATATATTTTATTTAGCTAAGGAGAAATTTGCAAATGTTCACTTACCTGAAATGCTTAAATTCCAAATCTAAGGAATGACCTTAATCTTCTTGAAATTTTTGATATGAAATAGACAGAAATCCCAAATCATCATTTAAAGTCTCGTCTTGTGAAAAATTATAAAAATATCCATAAAATTTCATGTCAAACTCTAACTCCATTTTCTTAAATTTTGTCATCATGTCCTCTGCCAATGGTTTTTTCTTGAAAAGAAGAATCCATGTATTAAAAAATCACTTGAATCTGATATCGAGGTGAAAGGTTATGCCTAATCTACTAGTCATGCATAATAAGGGCAAAATAGTCATTTTCTTTATTTTTGACCATCTTTGGACTCATGGAACTTAACCTAGACTTATTCTGAGCTGAGTTCAGTCTTGCTTTTACACTAAACCTAGTCTACCCTCATTATGTTCGGGTTTAGTTCAATTAGATCTTTTTGATTGACTTTCAAATCCAGATCCAATCTTATTCTGATTGGATCTTTTAATTTTCAAACAAAGGTCCGACTGGATCTTTGATCAGGTACAACCGATCCTAACCTTGTTTATATTGGGTTTGGCATAAATGTGGTATCAACGATAATATGAGCTTGGGTTTGAACTGAACCCAATTAGATCCAGTTTGTTTTGGATGTACCATATGTACACAAGATGCGATCTATCGAATCCAATAGCTTCGACTTGGTCTGGGGCACGCCCAGACCGAGTAGGTCTTGGTTAAGACCGATCTAACTCAGTTTGGGTCACACCCAGACCGAGCAGTCTAACTGACTCAGTCCGATGCATTTCATGAACCGAGTCAGTTTTATATCATTTTTTTTAAGTGTGACAAAGGGCTCAAGACCCCTCTCTCTCTTCATCGCTGATTGCTTGCCACCGGCAGTCATTGCTGGTGGATGAGGCAAGGCACCTCCTCTGCCTTCCTCATCTCTCACTTCACATTGCCATCAACAACCATGGTTGCCAATGGAGGGGGTAGAGGGAGGTGACTCTCTCTGCTCCCTTATAAGAAGGCGGTAGGGATAAGATCATCAAAATAAATTTCTTCTTTAATTTATATTCTTTGAACTCTAAAATCTCTATTGGTTAGGTAGCGGTTGCAAGAGTCCACCCGATTTCTGATGTTCGATCTTCACTTGTTGACATACAAGACATCTGTTGACAAACTCAACAACATCCTTCTTTATTCCATTCTACCTGAAATTGTCTCTCAAATTCTGTACATCTTCATACTGCCAGGGTGAATGGAGTACCTGGAATGATGAGCCTCATGTAGAAAAAGTTTTCTAAGTTCCTCATCCTTAGGAATACACACTCGATTTTGAAACCTCAAAAATTTCTTGGTCATCTACCTTGAAATTTGGAACTTCACCTTTAGATACTGCTAATTTGATTCC
Source organism: Nuphar pumila (assembly GCF_984573655.1). NCBI lineage: Eukaryota > Viridiplantae > Streptophyta > Magnoliopsida > Nymphaeales > Nymphaeaceae > Nuphar > Nuphar pumila. The sequence goes on along the minus strand of NC_143264.1, from coordinate 68,969,990 downwards.
TTCCAACTCCTGATCTAAGGATTGCTTATTCTTGATCTTGACCCAAATTTTAGACCTTAAGGTCGTTTGTACAAACATCAATCAACCTGGTAGACATTGAACTTCTGCTTTTTGCTCCACATTGCTAACATGCATGTTTGATATAGATAGTTTTGTGGCCACTTTTGCTTTTCAACAAAGCACATCAACCACCACGTTAGCTTTCCTCAGATGATACTTTAATTCAGAATCATAATCCTTGATTAGCTCAAGCCATCGCCTCTACCTCATATTTAACTATTTATAGGGAAACATATATTTTAAACTCTGGTGGTCAGTATAAACCTTAAATTATTCTCCGTATAAGTAGTGTCACCAAATTTTAAGTGCAAACACTACCGCTGTCAACTCCAGGTCATGAGTTGAGTAATTCATCTCGTGTACCTTTAATTGTCGAGATGCATACGCGATAACTCTGCCATGCTACATCAAGACACATCCCAATCCTTTATATGATGCATCGTTATAAACAGTAAAATCATCAATGCCAGAACTAACATTGTTGTAGTGGTTAATCACTTTTTTATTTTTTTAAAACTTTGTTCACACTTCTCATTCCATTTGAACTTCACACCCTTCTTTGTAAGTTTGGTCATTGGAGTTGCTAATATTAAAAATCCTTCAATAAAATTCCCATAATATCTTGCTAAACCCTAAAAGCTCTGAATCTCAGTGGCATTTTTGGGTGTAGAACAGTTGGTCACCGCTTCAACTTTTGTTGGGTCCACTATCATACCCTGTTTACTAATGATATGTCTTAAAAATGAGACTTGATCTAGCCAGAATGCATATTTAGAAAACTTAGCATATAACTTATGTTTCATAAGTGTTTATAAAGCTATTTTCAAGTGTTCTGCATGCTATTCCTTATTAGCCGAATTGATGAGAATATCATCCAAGAATACCACCACAAACTTATCCAAAAATGGTCTGCAGACTCGATTCATTAAATCCATGAATACAGCTGGGGCATTCATCAGATCGAAGAGTATGACCAAAAATTTATAATATCCATACATTGAGCAAAAAGCTGTCTTGGCTACATCCTCCTCCCAATTTTTTAACTGGTGATACCCAGAGTGCAGATCCAATTTAGAAAAACACATTTCCCCTTGAAGTTGATCGAATAAATCGTCTATCCTTGGCAGTGAGTACTTATTCTTTACTGTTGTTACATTTAATTTCCTGTAGTTGATGCACATCCATAGTGACCTGTCCTTTTTCACAAACAAAATCAGTGTGCCCCAAGGTGAAACTAACGATCAGATAAATCCAACAACTCTTGTAACTGATCCTTGAGTTTCTTAAGTTCTGCAGATCCCATTGTGTAAGGTGCAATAGAGATGGGTGCTGTGCCAAGAACTAAGTCGATCTAGAACTTGACTTCTCTTTCTGGTGGAAGTCATGGTAATTCATCAGGAAAAACATCAACGAATTCTCATAAAATATCTACCTCTGTGATCATAAGGTTATTACTAACTTCTGTCTTCATATAAGCAAAATACCTAAGGTAACCCTTTTGTAGGTAACAGTTGGCCTGAAGACAAGAAATAATTGTCAGTTTCACTAGTTTTCTAACACCTTGAAAGGTGAATATCGAGGCTTTGAGGTTTCTCTGACAGTCGATAGTCGCATGATGGTTAGATAACCAATCTATGCCTAAGATAACATCCACTCCCTTAAATTCCAATATTAGTAGGTCTACCGACAATAGACATTCTTCAATTTGCACCATGCATCCTTTGATAACCTTATATGCATAAACGATTTTCCCCACTGGTGTTTTTACTTGATAATTTATATCTAGAGGTGTAAGACCCACAAATTTTTAGGTATTTTTCTTAATATGAGAATGTCAATCTTACTTATGGCTCGCATCTCTAAAATCTAGAATGATAAATTGATATGACTGATTAAACTTGGAATAACTAGTCATTTATGAATTTTTGAAAATATAGCCTTGAAATTGAATTTTGGAAAAATATAGCCTTGTAAATAAATTTTTGGAAAATATAGTCTTGTAAATGAATTTTAGAAAAATATAGCCTTGTAAATGAATTTTGAAAAAATATAGCCTTGTAAATGAATTTTGAAAAAACAATAGTCTTGTAATTTTTTTGGGAAGTATAGCCTTGAAATTGAATTTTTGAAAATATAGCCTTGAAATTGAATTTTAGAAAATTAAAGACTGGAATTTTGAGAAAAATAATATCCAATATGGAATTAGCATTAATTGAGGTTGTCAAATGGAATATCTAAGAAATGATAAAACAATAATTAGTTAAAGTAAATAAAAAAGATAACTAAGTGGTAATGATAGTTTGAATCTAACCAAATGGAATAATAAAATAATAATTAGTTAAAGTAAATAGAAAAAAGCTAAGTAGTAATGACAAGTTAGAATCTAACTAGATGCAAGTACACTAGTGATTAGATCTTGGATTTCATAAATAATGAGAAAAAGGTTTTTTTCATGTTCCAAATAGGGTTAAAACTAGATGCAAGTACACATGACAAGTTAGAATCTAATTATATTGGAGATTCACATGAGATCCTTTTCTTCTATTTTTAGCATTAATTTTCTGAACTCTTCTTCTTTTTCATCCGCTCGATCCTAAGGAAAAACTGTCGGTAGAACTTATTGCAGAAAGTGGTTCAGGGAACAAAATCTTATTACCAAGGACATCTCTGATGAACCACCACCAGTACTCTACATCTTCCACCAGGTTCGATGCTGCCATCCAAGCCTTTTGTTCCTCTGAGCACTGTATACCATTCAATGCCTTTTTCGCTTGCATCATCCATTTTTCTTTTGTCTCTCCCTCAGGAGTTCCATCAAAAATAGGCACCTTCATATTCTTGAACTTCTCAGCCTTTGAACTACTTCGAGATGCAACTTGGTTCTGGTTCTGTTGTAGTGAATTTTGTAATAATTCATACAAAATTCTTTATGTGGTATAGTCGGGAGGCAGACCACTCCCCACAGTGGCATGGTCTTATATGTATGAAACTGGTAATGCTCCTTCACCTTCTGCTCCAATACTGCGAGGAAAAAGACCCCTTGATGATTGTGGAGGTACAAAAGCATTGGGGCTTGCAGTACCCCTCCTTCTTAAACCCTCATTTGCATGGCTTGCTTGAAAAGGTGCAGCTTGACTCCTACTTGCTTGGGAGCCCCTAGATTGGTTAGATGTACCTTAGCAAGTCCTCATACTGCAATTAAGAATAGAGTAAGCTACTAAAAAAATACACATATGTATGTTAGACATTCAATATAATATGAAAGTAGACACATCCATCACACATAATCTATTATTTTATTAAGCGACATCTTTATAAAGTTATCAAGTATTTTCACAAGTTATTCCATAATACAACCCTTGAATCCCTGTAAACACCCCAAATTTTCTACATCCATTCTCAAACAATCCTCCTCAGGCAATGCCAACCCTGTCAGGTCAGTGTAGGAGTCAAACCCCGAGTCAGTTTCAGAAAATCACCATTTTACCCATTTTCATTAGGAAAATTACAATTTTACCCCTAGGTCATCCCGGACCCCAGTTAGTCGGAGTCAACCAAGCTCATTGGTCAGTTCAAGACAGTTAGAATATCAGTCATCTCAAGCTCATAATGAATAAACCATTTTCATTTCTGACCATTCCTGCCAGAATGGGATCATTTCTTCAGAAATGAGCTCATTTCTCACTCAAATCCAAACCAATTGTCTTCGAGTCAGTCATTCCCAGTCAGTCATGTTCCTCAGAGTCTAACTTGAGCTCACCAGGAGTTCAAGCGCTCCAATTTCAGTTCAAAACCATTTCTAAGTGTCCAGGAGCCCATTTCAGTCCATTTCAGCTCTTTTAGCTGAAATTGAGCTGAGTTTAGTCAGTTGAGCTAGTGTTTGAGCCTCGATTTTAGTTCACCTCAGTATTACTGACCTTTGTTTCAGCTCAAACCCAGTTCAGGTTCGTAATTCACTTCATTCTAGTGACCATTCCATATCATTCCTTTAAAAATGACAGCTTTTCTTGAAAATTCAGCCGGAAAGGTCAATTGAGTCAGTATCATTGTTAGTTTATTTGAGTTCTAAAACTCTAAAACCCAGCTCAATCCAGTTCATTTCAGTTTAATCCAGCTCAAACCCTAATTTCTAGTGTCACTCTAGCTTGGCAGAGCTCGAAAATCATTTCTTCAACCATTTTTTGCAAATTTTGTCATTTTTAACACTTTTGAATTGATACAACTACCAATCGGGGTCTAACATCCAAAATTCATCATTCAGGGTCTGCATTTCGCATGTCATTTCTCAACATTTCATAACATTTCATTTCATTTTCGAAGTCCAGAACTCCATTTTTATAAATTTCAATCCAGATTGAGTTTTTAAAGTTTTCAGAAATCAATTTCAAACCCTGGGTTTCCAAAATTAACATTTTTACCCCCAAGAGTCTAAATTTGGAAATATTTTCCCGAGAAAAACAATTTGGACTTATTTCAAACTCAAATTTTCAAATTCTACACTGGATTTGCTTCGCAACGAGGTATTGAACTTCAAAATCTGAGCTTGTTTCAAAAATTGTCAAAAATAGCTCGTTTCATCTGAAAATAAATTTGGAAGTATTTTCTCGAGAAAAACAATCTGGATTTCTTTCAAAATTACATTTTTAAATTCTACATTGGATTTGCTTCGCAACAAGGTATTGAATTTCAAAATCCGAGCTCGTTTCAAAAACTACAAAAAATAGCCCGTTTCGTCTGAAATTTTTCTGAAAAAGACTATTTTATCCCTTGAATCGTCAAAATGAATTTCAAAAGTGGAATTTGGACCCACTCTGAGATGGCCCATTCATTTACTTTTCTATTTTATAAAAAAAAAGAAAAGATGTTTCTTTTTATTTTTATTAATCTTTATTTTATTTTAGAGAGGTGGGACCCACAAGATGGTCACCCAAACCTCCAGCCCCTCTTCTCTTCTTCTTTCCTTTCTTCCTTTTTTCTTTCTTTTTTTTTCTTCTTTTCCTTTTCTCTTTTCTTTCCTTTTCCCTTTTTCTTCCTCTTTCCTTTTCTTTTTCTTCCTTCTTTCCTTCCTTCCCTTCCTTCCTTCCTTTCCCTCTTCCCAGCTATTCACGTACAACCATAGAGGGATGGCTCATGGCATACTATTAAAAACTTAGGTTTTGATTATGTCAAAACCTAAGTTCAAGACAAAAGAAGAAAAAAAAAAAGCTACGGCTGAACCTCCTTCACGCCTCCCTTGTTCTTTAAAAAGATCAAAACTAAATTCATTAAACCCTAGATACTTACCATTTTCCCTAAGTCTACCCCCTTAAAACCTTTCCTTCTTACCTATTTCCATTCATTCACGCACAGCCTGGGCATCTCTCTCTCTCTCTCTCTTGGCTGCAGCCTTCATTGCTGCACTTTCATTCATCTCCACCAGAGATCCACACCGTCTTCAACCTCCAGCCACACCGAGGTGGCGGCATAGCAACACCCCCAGCCCCCACGGTTGCAACAGCTTTCTCCATCGGTTCAACACAGCCCCATCAACAAGCATCTTCCTTCAGCCCTGTTGTGCATCCACATCAGCTTCAGCGTGTTCAACTCCCTTCAGCCAAAGCTTGTGCATCTTCTCTACCAACCGGTGCCCAGCAGTCAAAGCCACCACCTCCTTGCAGCCCTCTACAGCCTTGACAAGACCTTCTAGTCACCTCACAACACCAACCTATTGGCAGCATAGCAGCAACCCCTTTTGAAGCTTCCATCAGCCGACCACAAGCCTTCTTCTTCGACCTCTTTCACTAGTGTTGCAGTAGTTCATTGGCTACTTCAAAAGCCCAAGGTGAGATATCTCTCTTGATTTAACATTGGTGTTAAATTCCATTAGAATGATGATCACCTTTGATGCCCTCCTAAAAAAAAAGAAATTGACGTTTCAAGCATGGCTTTCGTGAAGATGATCATGCGAAACCAGCCCAAAAAGGTTGAATCTACAGCAGCATGAAAGTGGTTTGTTTACGTTTAAATGGAGATAACTAGATCTTTGTCCTATATGTTTATGCAACTTAAAAGAGGGAATTCATCCATTCAATGGATTGAATTTTTCTTTTAAGATGCAATATTAAATATAAATCATGCCCCTGTCATTTTTTTTTTATTTTCATGTCTCATGTGGTTTGCATGTTTAAATATCATATTTAGGATTGGCTGCATCATTTTTTTTTATTACTTCATTCATGTAATATAGAGTTTATTAGCTTTTGAATCAAGGTTCATAGGTTTTAATTTATGCGCATAGGCCTAATCGTTATTGCATGTATTAATTCTCTTCTAAAAATCCCGAAAATTTTATGATAGTTTGGTTTGTTTATCTGTAATCCCCTACCAAAAACCCGGACTGATTTGAATTTCAAAACTCTACTTAATAAATCCGAAACCCAAATTGGGTCTTGAACCCCCTGGAAATTCTAGAATTCTGTTTTAGCAGACAAGAACCTTCAAGATTGCCTCTATGGACGATCCGATTTTCCCTAAAAAAAGTCACAGTAGATTCATGATTGAATCTACTAATGATCTGGAAATTTTGAGGTTTTTCTAATTAGTTTTGATCTCTGTAAAAAATCGTATTTCTCAGACCTCTGGGAAAATATTGATTTTCGTTCGTCAGGGTATAGACAGAACCTAATGCACCAAGTCCATCCAATATGTAACCTTTATGAAAAACCTTTCAACATAAAAGTTGTTCCTAACATAATTTCCTGTCATTTCCCAAAATTTGGGAATTTTTGAATCTGTTTCATTATTTTTCCCGGATTTTCTATTTCTGTCTAACAGATTCCAATGTCCAGAAATCTCAGAGATTTAGGTCTCTGATAACAGTATGTTCTTTTCCAAACCATAACCTTAATTCCAATGGTGTCAAAAGATCAAATCTTCCTCTGTTTGTTAGGGATATTTTCCCACAATTTCAGCCTTTTTCTCATCTGTCTTCTATTTTTCTCATGTTTTCTACCAAAACCTGTCTGTTTCCCCTAAATCCTAGAGTCGCCGGATTCCGATCCGACTTGCCGGAGTGTCACAGCTCCGACCATAGGTCAAAACCAGAAAGTGTAAAAGGAAAAAATCCTTTCCTTACTGTACTCTGTCACCCCATAAAATTTGGGAAATTTTATGGAAATTTGATATCCTAAATCCCCTTTAGAATCAGCATTTTAGGCAAAAATCACAAAATTTAAGGTTTTTATTTGGATTTCCATATTTAAAAAAACAAAAAAATTAGATTTTCGAGCTCCATTATGTTTCTAGGGTTATTTTAGGTGTCCATGACAAATTTGGTTTAATTTCAAGTTCATTTGCTCCATGTGTTAGTTTATCTTTAAATTCAGAAGCGAAAATCAGGCGAAAATCAGGTTAAATTTGATATTTATGATATTTTCGCCATTTTAGGGTTTTTATCATGTACATAAGCATGTAGAATCATATTAGGGTTAATTTCAATCTCCTTTGCATTTCATATTTTTCAATTTTGCAAAATTTATTTCGGAAAACCCTGGTTTCAAGGCCATAGTCTTGTTATTGGGGGTATTTTGGTCATTTTGACCTAAATTTCGAAATTTCAATTAATAATTCTCCAAAATTTCATGCATATCATCATATTTTATCCTATTATGTTTGATTTATTTCATTTGATTTTCAAAATTCCAAAATTTGTAAAAATTCTTTCAGAAAACCCTAATTTCAAGGTCATCAGGGGTATTTTGGTCATTTTGACCCCAATTTCGAATTTTCAAGTTTATTTTCAAAATTTATTCATTATTTATCATGTTTATATCAAAGGGGGTATGAATTTGGGTTTATATCTGAATAATATTCGATAATTTCCCATATTTTCGGATAAATTCAAAAAAACCTACATTTTTGTGCTAACCTTGTTTTCTAGTTTTGCAGGAACATTCAAGAAGAAGGCTTAGCTTTTATTTTTTTTTATTTCAATTCAATGTAACCTCAAATGTAATAATTTGGAATAAGAGTTACTTTTCTGCTTAGAATAGGGTTGCATTGCATATAGTTTAATTTATGCAAATTTCAATATGTGATGTATGATTCATGCACATTATTTCAAATTCACTATGGTTTACACGAATGACACGTGCACAAGTTATTATGGAGTTTATAAACTCGGTGGAATTCGTATTTATGGCCATAGTCAGAATACGAAGAAAACCAAGATTTATGATCTTCATATTAGCCACATTCAGCCTACACACTTAGGCTAATTTCAAAAATGCACTGCATTTTTCAAAACTTCAAAAGGATTTCTCAATTCCTCAATGAAATTTCCTTTTCAAATTCATATTCATTCATTCATATTATTCAAATTTCATTGTTTTCAAATTCATTTTCCAATTTCAATTTAAAAAAAAATCAGTTTTCTCAAGAATTTCCAAGTCTTTCTCAGGATCTGATTTTCTCAAAATCCCAAGTTTTCAAATGACATTTCAAAGCATTTCCCAAGTTCAAATCAAGATTTTCCTATGCTTTAAAAATTCTCAAATTTCAAAATCTCAAGTTTTTAAAAATCCATCTTCTCAAATTTTCCAGTTTTCTTGAGAATTCATTTTCCATTTCAAAAGTCCTTTCCCAATGAATTTCTTAGATTTTCTCAGAATTCTCAAATCCATTCTCTTAGAAAAACAAATTCCAAATCTCAAAATCGATTTTCCAAAGTTCAAGTTTTCCTGAGAATTCATTTTCCAATCCACTTTCTGATTTCCAATGAAATTCAATGATTTTCCCAGGAATTCAATTTTCAAGTACTTTTTCAATCAATTTTCAAGCATATTTCAATTTTTCAAAGCAAACATCATATTTTCTCAAACTTGCATTTTTTCAAAATTCCATAGCACAAGCCTGATTCTTTGTGCATTCTAGGAAAAATAAAGCATCATTTAGATATTTGAGTCAAGTTAAAGCACGTAATTGATCCTTGGTTCAATTACCTCTGGTAAAGGCGTCAGGAACGGTTGAACCTCGTACCGACAGGCGGATCCCATTCCACGGAATTTTCCCGCAAATTTTCAAAACGGAGGCGAGTTAATTTTCAAAAACCATTTTCAAAACTTTGGTCGAGTTTGACTCGCGAAATTCGTTTCTCTCTCGCAAGGGAGGGGAAATTTTTTGTGATGATAACAATCCCTAATAACAACTAGGCCATAATATGCCTTTATTACATGACTTACATAACCCAAACATCTTATTTTATGAAAATCATAAAACCCACTCACCTACTAAGGGGTACTTGGGGTGTATGTGGTTTCCTCCTCATCCTTAGAGTATCAAGGAACCCTTACTGGTGATGGTGCTACTGTGTTGCGAAAGACACGAAGATATAAGTGCATGCTCATGTGCCCTCTACCTTTTCTAGGTAGAGTCATGCCCCGAAGCAACTGTGCCGATCCTCTTGCTTGCACTTCTTTTGTGATGACAATGCTTCTGACTTGTTGCACTGCTATCCACCTAGCATCTTTGTGACAAGATGTCCTTTGCTGCTCCTGACTCCACCCGTTGCTTTTGGCAGGTGTAGCGATGCTCAGCCTTGCCTCGCAGTGGCCATGGCGAGGTCTGCTACAACCTACACCACATGCTGCTACACCCTCACATCCACGGTTCTTCATTGGTCCTCTCCTAACATGACTATGAGGAAAACATCCCTGTGATGTTGGAGTTCCTCCAATGGGTGGTTTGGGTGGTGCTACTACATTAGCTTTATATCCTTGACTTTTGTAACCCCTGCCGTTGATTACCACGATGACTGCTGCCAGGGGAGGAGTGAAAGGTATCATGTACCTAATTTCCCAAGACACATCTATCAAGGTTGTCACAAAGAATGATAGGATGACAACCATCTGATCCATGTGAATGATCACCAGATGATCCTATCTTTCTGCATCCCTACCATTCCTACGGTCGTTCACATTGTTATTGTTAGCATCTATACCCGCTAACACAAATAAATAATAAGCTCAGGATCTAATCAACTATATGGACTTTCCTATGACTCGATGCTACTAATCCAAACTTGGATGACACAAATTCTCTTTCTTGTAGGACCTTATAATCTTGATAATCCTCAATCCATAATATTTTATTTTTCGTAACCTGCGTTGATACCAATTATACTTACCCAAATTGGGGCCTCTCGAGCCCAGGTTTGTGGACATTAGTTCTTAGAGGAAAATTACCAAAACAACTTAAAAAATCATGGAATTTTTTTATAATAAGGTCCATACATCCATCAATAGCAATAACAATGATGGCCATCCAAACAAAAGTACTTAATTCACATAAACCCATTAAAAGGAAATGCAGAGATGAAGTAAGATACTCAAGGTACTTCGATATCTGATAGCAGTCAAGTCTGAGTCCACAGTCAAGTCCTTCAATTCTTAGCAACCCCTGAACCTACAGTTGTAACCAAATGAGGGGTGAGTCACAACTCAGTAAGTTCACATTTATAAATAAGACACGACCATTACAACTATAGTGAGCTCTAAGTTCTTAATCTTAGTTTACTTTGCTAACTAAACACACATGTTATTTGTGAATTTTATCTCGATTTACTGATTCTCTATCCGCATTCTCTACATAGACATTCTCAATGTCATATTCTATACTAATAAGCTATTTCAAAAATAGACTTCTTAAGCGTAGCAACCCATGTAGACAACTCAAAGGTCTACGGTGCTGGCCAGACAAATGAACTACTCACAATAACATAGGCAAAACCAATGCAGACTATGGACTCACAATCGCTGTAGCCTTGCTCACCGAAAGCTTAAAAAATGCTCATCGGTAGCTAGCCGAAAAGCCTGAGAGGCTATACCTGCCCCTAAGGTATCCAAAGAGCTATACCTGCACCCAAGGTTTGTGGTTCATGATACATCCTATATGTGTCTATTGGGCAATGTTTCTTAACCCTAAGGGTTACCTAGGAATTCCTGAACAATTTTTGCAGTATATGTGAGATACCACGTCTCAAATAATGCCCTAGACCTTGCCTTTCCTAGTAGAGTTCCCTATCATACTCTATATTGTTACCTTAGATGCATTATTTTCTTAACTTTTATTTCTTGGCATTAGTACATTATACAACAATCTATGTATGTTCACCAACTACATTTAACATGTAATAATAATACATGTCATATTTCTAGGGATAACAACCCTTCACAGAGTCAACATCTCAACTCATCATGTCACGACACTTACAATGCCCTTCCCAAGGCATAAGCATGACATTCTCAGAACTAACCACATTTTGAGAATTTTGGAACTCTACACTCATATCTCAAAGCCAAGCAATCTCTTTTTGCAACATTTTATATGTAATCATGTCATAATTATCTCCACAGATGGTACATTTATAATATAAATCATGTCATAAGTCGAGGAACATATAATGAGTGTCAATATCTTTAAGCATGATCCTGAACATAAAAAATATAGATTCCTAAGCATGTTATTCAATTGTTCTACTAAAAAATAAGAAAACATTGGCATATTTATAATACATAAAATCATACTGCAAGATGCCTAAATTAGCCAACATATATTTTATTTATCTAAGGAGTAATTTGCAAATGTTCACTTACTTGAAACGCTTAAATTTCAAATCTAAGGAATGACCTTAATCTTCTTGCAAATTCTGATATGAAATAGACAAAAATCTCAAATCATCATTTAGAGTCTCGTCTTGTAAAAAATTATGAAAATACCCATAAGCTTTCATGCCAAAACCTGACTCTATTTTCTCAGAGTTTGTCATCATGTTCCCTGCCAATAGATCCTTCTCAGAAAGAAGAATCCATGTATCCAAAAATCACTTGAATCCGATATTGAGGTAAAAAGTTATGCCTAATCTCATAATCGAGCATCACAAGGGCAAAATGGTCTTTTTATTTTTTGACCATCTATGGACTCATGGAACTTAACCTAGACTAACTCTGGGTTGAGTTCAGTCTTGACTTTACACCAAACCTAGTCTACCCTCATTCTGTTCGGGTTGAGTTCAACTGGATATTTTTGATTGAGTTTTGGATCCAGATCCAATCTTATTTTGATTGGATCTTTTAATTTTCAAACAGAGATCTAACTGGATCCTAGATTTGGTACAACTGACCCAAACCTTGTTTATACTGGGTTTGGTATAAATATGGTATCAACGATAATATGAGTTTGGGTTTGAACTGAACCCAATTGGATCCAATCTATTTTGGATCTACCGTATGTACACAAGATGTGATCTGAATTTTGATCCAATTTGAATCCAAACCTAGATCCGACTCTTATTTGAAAAACTGAGACATTCACAGTCTCAGGTTTCACCATGTTCAATATATATACACATATATAATTTTTTCTTTTTCTTTGCATTATTATATATATATATTAATTTTATTTTATTTAAAAAAATGTGACCGACTCGATCTGCCAAAAGCAGACCTAACTCGGTCTGAAGTGCATCCAGACTGACTCGGTCTGGATCACACTTAGACCAAGTCGGCTGGTCGACTCGGTTCGGTTTGACTACCGAAATGTGTCGGTTAGCCCGCTAGCTCCAATTCGGTTTGGGGCTTGCCCAAACCTAGTCCATCTTGGTTATGACCGACCTAACTAAGTTTGGGTTGCACCCAGACTAAGCAGTCAGGCTGACCTAGTTCGATTCATTTCTCAAACTAAGTCAGTCTCAGATAGTTTTTTTTGAAAGCACGACAGAGGGCGCGAGACTCCTCTCTCTCTTCATCTCTAACTGGCTGCCATCGACAATCACTGTCGGTGGCTAAGGCAAGGCGCCTCCTCTGCCTCCCTCCTCTCTTACTTCATGGTGCCGTCGACAACTGTGGTTGCCGACGACGAGTGCAGAGGGAGGCGACTCCCTTTGCTCCCTTGCAAGAGGGCGGTAGGGATAGGGACGACCCCACCTTTTTTTTATTCGGTCCGGGCGAAGATAGAGGAACATCCTCTGTCTCCTGCCATCACCACCCCCCTTTTTATTTTTTCTGAGCCGACAACTTCTGTGGTAGCCGATTTTGTTTTGTTTTTTTTCATCGCCACTGACAGTGGCTAATGAATGGTCATCCCCCCCGCCTCCCTCTCTTTTCATAAAGAGTAGGCTGTCGATAACCATATTTGCCATCAGTGGAGACAAAGGGAACGATCCCCTCTGCTCATCCTCTATGAAAGCGACAGAGAAAGGGGCGACTCTCTGTCCCTCGCCCCTCTCTCCTTCTTGATGGGCCTCCCATCTGCGCTAGCAACCCTTGTGGTTGCCCTTTTTCTTTTTTAAAGGTGGAAGTGGCATACCTTTCATCAGAGGTGACGACCTCCTCGTCGCGTCCTTCTTTCTCCTCTCCGCCCTCTTCATTGGGCTTCTCTCCCACTAATCTCTCCATCGCTTTTTCACTGTAAATGAGGTTGAGGGAGAGGGAACCCATGGCTTTTATAAGCCATGGGTGAGGGCAGTTCCCCCCTTCGTAACACCCTCATTAAGAGAGGATTATCCCTATTCCCCACTACCCATACATGGGAGAGAGGGGATTACTGTTGGTCATACATGACCATAGTGGTCATGTTTCATGCATTGAGGAGAGAGGTGGGACCACTCTCTCTCCAACGCATGAAACCGCCCGATAGAGAGCCTTATCTAAATGAAGCACATTTAAACGTGCTTCATTTGGATAATCATAAAGGTGAAACTGGTTACCAATTTTATCTTCTTAGAGAGAAAATCGGTAAGTCCCCAAAAGCAATGTAATGGCTACCTAGGAAGGTGAAACCACCAACATACTTTCCCTTATAAGGGAGAGGTTCTCACTCAAAATAGATATATAATATAATACCAATAGTGAGAAGATCCCCTCTAGAAAAAGGCTTGTTACATACCATTTACATTTGCACATACGGTCTCTGTGCCTTCTTATAAGTGATATCAGAGCCCTGGTTTGAGGTGTGCGCAAAGCCATCTTCGAGTCAGTGTTTGGAGTCACAGTTTGATGCCCAGAGCCGCAAAACAGAATCGATGATCAATAGAAAACAAGCATGAAAAGGTCAGTGTTTGTTAGTTTTTTTAGAAGGTTTTTTTTTTGTGCCTAATCGAGTCCAATCGGATTTGCAACCTCAGCTAGTGGAAATTTGACAACCGAAGAATACATTAAAAAATGATAATAATATAAGGGTGTTTTCATGTACCATATCATTTTTGTACAAGAAAGTCTGATAGGTCGCTAGATTCCAGCGACCTACCCCACTAAAATCTAATAAAAAAACAAAAAAAATCTAAAAAGAAGAAGAGAAAAACCCCCTCTAAAAAAAAACTCTTTCATTTTTTTATTATTGGTTTCATTTTTTTTCTTTTCCCAAGTAAATAAGAGACCCTGAATCAAGTCTATTAAAAAAAAGAGGGTATTTTTTTTAGTGTGATTTTTTTTAGGCAAAATTCTTGCAAGGAAACCCTTGTGAAGTTTTTTTAGTAGTTATATTTGCTTAAAAAAACAAACAAACAAACCCCGGATCGAGTTCTACGTCAAGTTGATAGAGGGTCACCGACAAAGGAAAAACCTGCAACCCTTAAGTTAAAAAAAACCTTTTCTGTCCCTTTTTTTTGTCGGCTAAAAAAAAAAACAAAAAAAAACAAAAACAAAAACAAAAACAAAAACAAAAACAAAAACAAAAACAAAAACAAAAACAAAAACAAAAAACAAAAACAAAAACAAAAACAAAAACAAAAACAAAAACAAAAACAAAAACAAAAACAAAAACAAAAACAAAAACAAAAACAAAAACAAAAACAAAAACAAAAACAAAAACAAAAACAAAAACAAAAACAAAAACAAAAACAAAAAAAAAAAACAAAAACAAAAACAAAAACAAAAACAAAAACAAAAACAAAAACAAAAACAAAACAAAAACAAAAACAAAAACAATAATAAAACCCTTTTTTTGTTTTTAAGCAGAAGGTCTTCAATCGCCGGCACCGGACTTCTTTGGTCGCCAATGCCGAACGCCTTTTCAAAAGAGGGAAAGAAAGTTTTCATTCTTTTTTTTTCGTTAATAGGTAACAAAAGAAAAACAAAAAAAATGCCAACAAAAAGGGGGGGGGGGATTCACAGAGGGTCGCCGATGACCCCTCTTTACTGAAGGAAAAAAAAAATCAAGGGGAGCAGGAGCATACCTGCATTTTTTTTCTTTTTTCTCTTTCGCCCGTCACTACCTCATCAACCACCGTTGCTGCTACCATTTTTTTTATGACCCAATCGACAAGCGAAGCAGGTTGCCTATAGTGGAAGATCGAACCCAAATCGACCTTCACAGAGAAAAAATGTTTTTTGGGAAGAACACCGCCCCGAAAGGAGAATTTTTTTTCTCACTCGAGTTTTTGGTTTCTCGAAGGTTCGAGTGCTTTTATAAGGATTAGTAGGTAGTATTACTAAACTGCCCCTAGTCATTTCCACTAATACCAGTCAAGTCCCTGTTTGGTTCATTTTTTATATTTGACGTATGTATCCTCCACTTTACAAATCTTGTCCTTAATTTTTTGATAATTTTTAAAAAGATACCTAAACTCTGACATATATCCAAAATAGGCTCTTATTTATTGAGGTTTTACAGAAAACCCCCTAGATTTTTTTTAAAGTTCTGTTTTGGGGGTTCTATTTTTTTTTCTTTTAGTTTTCACCTCTAACTTTTTTGAAATTACAGAAAAGTACTCAAAGTTTGCACTTTTCCTAATTGATATTTGTTTTAGTTGAAATAAGTTAGAAATTGATTGTCTTCTATTTCTTCGATATTTGCATGATAAAATATGTTTAATATCATGAATTTACTGATTATGAACATGATATTTTATGAGTTCATGGCTAATATTGTTGTATTTATCTTCTTGTTGAATGTTGGGCATAATTTTATCATGCTTTGCCAACATAAAATACTTAAATTCAGAAAAGTGCCTAGTAGGGTTTCTATTACTGAATTGGCCAAAACTGATAAATTAAATAAAATCAATTTCTATATTTGGAAGAGGAGGATTCATCTCATTTTGACCTTATAGGGCATCAAGAATGCCTTGACTACTGAAATGAGAGACCCTGGTGACAAAGCTATAGAAGCAGATAAAATTGGTTATCTTAAATATAAAAATGATAACATGTAAACAAGAACTATTATGCTCACCTACATGGATAACGATCTCATTAGGGTGTTCGAAGATTACCCTACAATAAAGTCTATGTTTGATGTTATTTCAATAAAATATGATATTGCCTTTGAAACTCATATTCAATTGCTCTTGGAATAATATAATTCGTATATGATGCAAGAAAATAACAATGTAGTCGATGACATGAATAAAATGCTAGTAATGACAAAGAACTTGGCAATTGTTGGAAATGTGATTCCTGATCGTATGCAAATATCCACTATTCTGCATAGTCTCTCATTTTCATGGAAGATGGTGCAAACTGCTCTAAGACTGAACTCTAAAAACCTAACTTTAAAATAGCTACTTGCTCAACTTAAAATTGAGCAACAACATATATAGTAAGACAAAAAAGTGAATTACACTTCTCAAAAGAAGCTCCAAACCACAACCATAACCCTTTTAGACATCCACATTTTAAAAGAAAGTTTTTTAAAGGTAATGACAAATTTGCTAAGAGAAAAGGTCCAACATTTCGCAAGCCGCAGATAGCCGCCTCTCAGGTAAAGTGCTTCATGTGTGAAAAACCTGGACACTTCAAGAAAGATTGTTGGAGTCAGATGAACAATAACAATAACATGAACAACAAAAATGACCAGCAAAAGGAGAGGCGTGATATAATCTGCATGTTATCGGAATGCTCTTATGCGGACCAGGCTCTTTCTGGATGGTGGGTGGGCTTTGAGATGACACGTCATATAGCGATCAGAAAGAAAGGAATGGTAGATATGACCGAGTATAAACTTGGTGAACATTGGGTGTATATGAGGAACGACACCTACTCTAATGTTATGGGTGTTGGGACTTATCGTGTTGAAACTTCTAGGAACAATGTTATGTTGTCAAATGTACTGTCCATGAGATGGAATCTAGTGTCTGTTTCAGCTCTAGTTGCTAAGGGTTTTGAAGTTAAGATTTTATCGAGAAATGTTACTATGGGAAAACATGGTCGGATTCTGTTTGTTGGGGTTTTTGATAAACAACATGGTCTGTTCAAAATTTTTTATTCTGAGATGAATACAATTTTATCTATTTCTGCTTATATTGATAATGTCTTTAATGTAGATGTGAATGTCTTGCACCAAAGACTTGGACATATTAATTTTAAAAAATGAAGAAACTTGTTGAATTAAATCTAATACCTAACTTTGATGATTTTTCTTTTCACAAATGTGAACCTTGTATTTATGGTAAAACGACAAGAAAACCTTTTTCACGTAATGTAATTAGAGTATTTGAATTATTAGAAATCATACACACTGATATTTGTGGTCTCTTCAAGACTCAAACTCATAAAGGAATGTAATATTTTATATTTTTTATTGATGACTTTTTAAGATATAGTTATGTATACCTTATAAGTATGTAGCATTAGACAAATTTAAAGAATATCATCAAGAAGTTGAAAACCAACTTGGTAGAAAAATAAAAGTTTTACGGTCAGATCGAGGAGGAGAATATACCTCAAATGAAATTTCTGAATATTGTAATGCTAATGAGATCAAATTTCAAACTACATTTCTAGACGTTCTTCAACAAAATTGTGTGGCTGAAAGATTCAATAGGACCCTTCATGACATGGGTAGATGCATGTTATCTAATGCTTTATTATCCAAAGTATTTTGGGGTGAAGCAATACATACAACAACATATGTTTTAAATAGGGTTCCTTGTAAAGCCATTATCTCTACACCTTATAAATTATGCACAGAAAGAAAACCTAACCTAAGTCATCTTCATAGATGGGGTTCAATAGCTCATATAAAGGTTATAAAGCAATCACGAGATAAGCATGATATAATATCTATAAGGTGTATCTTTATTGGATATCCCAAAGGATCCAATGGTTATAAGTTTTAACATCCTGATAAGGGTTTAATCGAAAGTAGAAATGTAATATTCTTGGAAGATCGAAACATCAAAGAAATTATTTCTAAAATAAATGAAGATGATCCTCTTGATTTGTATTATGACTCTGATGACTCGCAAGAACATTTAAGTAACGATGAACCATCTATTAGTCCTCCATCTTTTTTTCATCAGACTCAGGTTGGCTACAAAAGGTCTAGAGCTCTCCCGTCTTACTTAGATGACTATTATATCTACCTGTCGGAGGAACTCTATTATGCTTTAGACCTGAAAGACATAAAAGATAACCTGTCATATGATGATACATTAAAATTATGTGAGTCAAAACAAGAAAATTGAGTCCATTGAGAAAAACCAAGTCTGGGAATTGACTGATTTACTAAGAAAAGGAAATTCATTGCATATAAATGAATTTTAAAGAAGAAATTCAAATCCGATGGTAGTATTGATAAATTTAAAGCAATGTGGGTAGCTAAAGGATTTTCTCGAAAATAAGGGTTAGACTATATTGATACATATTCACATGTTACAAAATTTATCCCGATAAGGATAATTCTCACTACGACCTAGATCTACATCAAATGGATGCTAAAACCATATTTCTTAATGGTGAGCTTAGGAAAACCATTTTCATGGAACAACCTGAAGGCTATATAATTAAAGACAAGGAAGATAAAGTATATAGGTTGAAAAAATCTCTATATGAACTCAAGCAATCACCACGTCAGTGGTACTTAAAGTTTTATAAGGCAATTACGTTATTAAGATTTGTGGCAAATAAATTTGACCACTGTGTTTATGTCTAGAAAAGTGAGAGAAAATTTGCGATTCTCTCACTATATGTTGATGCCATTCTTTTGATTGGAAATGACAATAATATGATTGTTAAAACAAAGTCATGGTTAAATTCTCAATTCGAGATGAAAGACATGGGAGACATCCTATGTTCTTGGAATTAAAATCACTCGAGATAAAAATTCCAAACTTTTAAGCTTGAGTCAAGAAATGTATATAAATCATATACTCAAGAAATGTATATAAATCATATACTTAAGAAATTTAAAATGAGTTATTACAAGTCTGTTAGAACATTTGTGGTAAAATGTATCAAATTGAGTAAGAATGATAGTCATGGTGATGGACAAGAAAGACTGAATGTCCCTTATGCACAAGATGTTAAAAGCTTGATGTATGCTATGCAATGCACAAGGCCTGATATCAGCTTTTCTGTTGGCCTCGTTAGTTTTTACCAAAGTAATACTAGTTGGCCTCACTAGCAAGTAGTAAAAAGAATATTTTGATATTTAAAAGAAACTGTAAACTTGAATCTATGTTTTCAAGATGATGCTTTAGAATTAACTAGATATTTTGATGTTGACTTTACAAACAACATAGATGATAGTAAATCCATTTCTGGATATGTTTTTCTTCTCGGAGGAGGAGCAATTTTCTGATCTTGTAAGAAACAAGAGTGCGTAACTCAGCATACTCAGGAAGCAAAATATATTGCATGCAATGCAGCTGCCACATTTGCCATTTGGATAAGCTGCTTCATTAATGATTTGAAGTAGGATATAACCAACAAGCTAATTCAAATTTATTATGATAACCAAGCTACAATATCTCTTTTAAAGAGTGAAGCAGACAATTTTAAAAGTAAACATATAATGATAAAATATCATTATATTCATGACATGATTGAAAAGAATGAAATCAAAGTCAGTTACTTAACTACATCTGATATGATTGCTGATCTCTTAACAAAGCGCATATCAGAGAAAGTGTTCTTGAAACATGTATCTTGTATGAGATTAAGATATGTTTGATAAAATATATGGCTGAATGAGTAACTAAAGTATAAAACTCATTCTGGAAACATTGTTGAAAGTGAAATACTTCAAAAGTGGGAGGTAAAACCCGGGATCAAGATTATTTTAACATGGCCAGGTAGAAGATGTTGGTCATACATGACCATAGTGGACATGTTTCACGCATGGGTTCATGTGTTGAGGAGAGAGGTGGACCCACTCTCTCTTCAACGCATGAAACCGCCCGATAGAGGGCCTTGACCAAATAAAAACCATTTGAACATGCTTCATTTGGATAAGTACAAAGGTGAATCTCTTTACCGATTTTCTCTCCTTAGAGAGAAAATCGGTAAGTCCTAAAAAGCTGGGGGAAAAAACTTGTCCTGTGCCATCAAACACGCCCTTGTTGACAAACAATCTGCATGACCACATGCATTACCTCAACTGGAAGGAAGGACTGGTCTTAGAGTTGAGATCTCTCTCTCAATATTCAAATTGTAACCATCGATAAAATGGGGCTAAAAAGTCACACGATTTATTTTGATCTAATAAAATCTAGATATTGCATCTAATACATAATCCAATATTTACTATAAATGAACCAAAAATTAAAAATGATCCAAATACAAAAGATACAAATAACAAAAAATATAAAATATAAATGAAATCCAAATGAATTCTTATAATGACCCCGGTCTTTTGCTCCACTCCTGTATCAGACTCCCCGACCTGAGACTCCTCTTTCTCTCTTACAATATCCTTGTGTATCTTGAACAATAACACGTACAATGTCATTACATCCTATAGAGTTTATGGTTTCTCTTGCGTGGAACCGCATCACCCGTTCATTTGTTCATGTAAAGTGACAAATATTTTCTTTCCTTGACGAAAAGTTCTTTATTTTCCTTAAGAAAACGATATTTTTTTGGTTAAAGGCTCAAGAGATGCACTGAAGTGAAAAAAAAGGTGAAATGCCCACCGCCATTAAGCTTCATTTATCATCTTTGATTAGTATTTTTGTGTCCTTTCTGTGTGTCCATGTGGGCAAGTGTCAGACCCGACCTGCATATTGCGTGTTTGATGGTTCGTGAGTCCCACGGAAAGCCCAAAGGTTTTTCTTGGGGGAAAACTTGTGTGAACAATTACTTTTCATCTTCTTGGGTAAATTTGCAACTATGAAACGTCAGATTAACCACTTAAAATTCATATTCTTTTTGTTTCATTTTGAGAAGTAGTTTCTAAGCAATTTCATGTCAAATCTGAAGGTTTGTCTTGCAATCTACCAAGTCAAATCGATTCAATGTATCGGGACTCTGATGGTGCGGGGTGAGGAGATTCGCCGGATGATTTTATATAAAGAAACTCCGACAATTGGCCTTTTTTTAACTAGTCAGATTCTTTTAATTTATTTATTTTTTTATTCTATTCGATAACGCCCACAGGCGTCTGACGCCGCCACGTGTGGGAGGCCATTGACATGATGCTGGACAAAGGTGACCTTCCGTTGACGCGAAAACTTATGTTGAACCCGACCCGGACCGGGCAGTCTTCATGGATCGAGCCCACCCTAAAAGACCCGACGCTGCAGTAGGCCTATTTGATTCCTCCACCTAGCCGATCTTTGGACATCCACCGGGGTTTAGTATTTCCAACCTGATCAGGTCAGCGGTTCCTCCAATGCCGTTCATCGCATGAGCATCATCTGAGGAACCTTAATACTGTCAAGAATATCTCACTGATCTGATCCGAGATCCAAAATAGTGGGCATATAGTTTGACCAATTTGGATCCTAGCCTTAACATGATTTGTAGAAATTAGATAAAAAATTGACACTAATGGATCAACATCACCACCAAGCTGGGTCGGAGGATCCGCTAATTGTTCGACCGACCTCACGACCCGGACTCCTGTGGCCCGAAGCAAATCCCAATTCTAGAAAGTCAAAGGTCCACACATGTAATCTCCCCTCCCGAACTCACTAGGGCGACCCATCTTAGAATATGATAACTTGATCCTGGGCCGACTAAGATAACCCCGTTACCTTATTTGCCTTTCATGACCAGTACAGGGCTTCGGATATGGTGAGGTCAGATCCCATCTCCTATGTAATAAGCATAACCAGATTTGGATTTGATACATAAACGGTTCACGATGTAAATTTATACGTAAAGCCCAATTAGGATCCGCCGTTTCAGATAATATGTTCCTAAAGAGTCTTATCGATTGATATCCGAACCAAACCCCATTCGCTTACACATCTAATTAATACAAGGGGTATTTTAGACGTTTATGTTGATGGAATTTATTTTTTTTAGATTCATAAAGGAAAAAACATGCAAATTTGGATTGAGGATCCAACAAGATTAATTTCTCATACAAGTAAGTGAAAAGCTAGAGATTAAGAAAAATGAAAAACAACCTCTTTTTGGTAAGAGAGGTCGTTCAAATTCCAAGCAGCTGCAAATAGTTCCACTACTTTGGGTGAAAATTGAATGAATTTTGTTGGGCGTCTGATCCAAGTCCTATGCATTATTCGTGGACATGGATCTTAAAATACAATTAACGCACGCTTAGGTGTGTCCGTACTGAATTCAGACTTATATTTAGGCCCTGTTTGGAAAGTGGAAAGTGGAAAGTGGGAAATACCCAGTGCAAAAGTCGTTTGGGATAGATGCAATTGTAGGAAATGATGAAACTGCATGGGTTGGTTTCCACATTTCACTTCCCACGTAGGTGAAGTGGTAGTTGCCAAATACTACACCAGCTCCCACACCGGTGCCAAATCCGACGACCTTCCCAACGCTCTTCCAATATTAATTTCATCTTTTCAATTGCATTCCAAAACAACGGCATAAGTGGAAGTGCTACATCCTCAGCTGAACCAATCCACTCACCCAAACAACCGTGTGGATTTGCTAAAACCACAAATTTTGGGGATTCCATAGCCACCACCGACTGGAAGATTCCAAACGGGGACTTAAGGCTTTTTGCAAATCAGATCCCTGAATTAATGTTTTTCATTAGATCTATATATGTTTAGAAATGAAACTAATTCAGCCTATCTATATATGTCAAACTTTTGTTGCCAGACTCTTTTGAGTATATTAAATTCAGATCCAAATCCAACGCTACTATGTTGGATCTTGTTGGAACAGGGGTTCATATTTTCAGTTGATGCATACAACTCTGATTTGGGTTCAAATCTACGTTTATAACTTGTAGGTTCTATCTAAATTTTCTCTCTCTCATTTTATCTCAAAATGTGAGATTCAATTATCGTTTTTAAAATTTTTATGTTAGAAAATAGAAAGAGTATGAAAAAGGAACTCGTACTCGTACGGGCGGTTAAGGTTCAATCCGGGTTACCACCGAGGTGGTACCCCACGTGGTAAGCGGGGTCCTGTGTCAAGCTGAAGGCCCATGATCGAATCCTTCTGCCACATGGGGAGGGTGTTTTGGTAGGGGTCTGCCTAACCCCAGCTTACCTATAAAAAAAAATAAAAGGTCACCTCCTTGTACAAGCTGACACCCAGGCGAAGGTCTTGAAGGGTCGATCTATAAAAAAAAAAACATATATTTATATAAAAAGCATCAAATGGATCACGCTGAATTCATTTACAGTGTCACAAATTGACGTAAACAACTCAGCTGAATTCATCTATTGTGCTAGTTTTATGCCAACATGCAAAGACCTAACCTAGCTGGCTCAGCCTGTGGTACTACGGCATAAAACTCATAGGGTCGAGGGGTAAACCCTTGAAGTTTTATGCCAACATGGAGATAGACCGTAGTATGTCAGGCTGAGCCGGCACCGCTAGGTCTTTGCATGGAGCAGTTTCTCAGAGACACATACGGGATCGTAGCTGAATCCAACATATCTTTTATGAGTGATGGATATGGCCCTAAAGAGCCAATTACCGGAACCCGGCGTGATGGGTGGGTGCATGCGTACATGTATGGTTACCATTTCATCTTCTCTTCTTGTTCTTTGGAACAAGTGATTGAATCATCAAAGTTCAAAACAAAGGTATACAATAAGAATATTGTCTCCAAATTGTTTTCTTAAGATGTCTTCAAATTGTTTTCTTCTTTGAATTATTTTTGTCTTCTCTTGTTACATCCAACGTAAGCCATTGGAGTTTTATGCCGACATGAACAGAGACATTGTGTGAGTAAAAATAAAATAAAACTCTCCATATATATATATATCCAGCCCACCACTCACCTGCAATATAATCCTATGCCCCCGAGACAGTAAAGTTCCATCCCAGTCTTGTTGTCCTTATAGCCACCCGAACATGGAATCCGGCACTCTACTCGTTCACAAGTCGATGCCTTTACGCTGCAGCTCAGCAATACGTGGTGGGGCTGCCGGAAATCCAGGTGGTAGTCGAGAGCGGTGCATACGAGTGGTTGCTGCAGCCGGACCAAACCCAAACCAATTCGTAAAAACCCTTTTCACCGGAGCATGTGATGCCGTCGACAGATGGATCGACGGTTTTATAGCGAATCCCCGGCGTCCCCTGCGCCCGAATCTCGATCCGGCGCTTATCCTAACCGAGAACTGCGCACCGGTAACCGAGCTTCCACCCACGGTATGCGACGTCGTAGATGGCCGGCTCCCTAGTTGCATCAACGGCTCGTACATACGCAACGGTCCTAACCCTCACCTCTCACCAACGAGTGGTTACCATCCTTTCGAGGGTGACGGGATGCTGCACTCCCTGCTCATCACTGCCGACGGTCGCGCCATATTTTGCAGCCGATTCGTTAGGACCTACAAGTTCGTTATGGAAGCCGTAGCGGGTAAACCTCTCATTCCCGGCTACCTGTCTGATTTCTACAGCCTCGTGGGTATAGCCAGAACAGTGCTCCTCTTGGTGAGATTTCTCACCGGGCAGCTCGACCCGGTGAAAGGCTTCGGATGCGCCAACACCAGCGTGGTCTTCTTCAACAAGAGGCTCATGGCGCTCTGCGAGTACGACCTCCCTTATCTCATACATTTAACCCCTTCCGGAGACATCGAGACCGTGAAGCGCGTCGATTTCGAAGGGAGTCTATCGATCGGGATGACCGCGCACCCGAAGATCGACCCGGAGACGGGCGAGATGTTTGCTTTTAGGTATTGTCCTCTGCCTCCGTTCAACTACCTCCGCTTCGGCGCCGACGGGCACAAGCGAGAAGAATTTCCCATCTTGTCTTTCGGTTTGCCCGTCTTGTCCCACGACTTTGCCATCACGGAGAAATATACAGTCTTCTTTGATACGCAGTTGGAGTTCAAGGTAATGGACGTGTTGACAGGGAAGGGGCCGGTGATGGGCTACAGCGCCAAAAAGGTACCGAGGATCGGCGTCATCCCAAAGTATGCCACTGACGAGTCTTCAATGAGGTGGTTTAACGTCCCGGGACTGAACATCTTGCACGCCATCAACGCTTGGGATGAGGAGAGCGATAACGAGATCGTGTTGATCTGCACCAACTGTAGCCCGGTGGAGCATCTTCTGGAAAGCTTGGAGCTAACGAGTTGTAGGGTCGAGATGGTGCGGATCAGCCTTGCTGAAGGCAAAGTTGTGTCCAGAAGGGTTTTGTCAGACAGAAATCTGGAAATGGGGATGATCAATAAACGATACTTGGGGAGGAAGAATCGTTACGTCTATCTGGAGGAGGGAGACTCATCAAGCATGCCCAAGCCATCTGGAGTGGTGAAACTGGATCTCGAAAAGCCTGGTGATGGGGATAGCGTGGTTGCTTGCCGGAGCTTCGGTCCTCGATGTTTCGGGGGCGAGCCGTTCTTCGTGGCGAGCGACGAGAGTGATGGTGGCGAGGAGGATGACGGCTACGTGGTGACGTACGTGCACGATGAGGGAAGCGGCGAATCGAGGTTCGTAGTGATGGATGCGAAGTCTCCCACTCTGGATATTGTGGCGTCTGTGAAGCTTCCTCAGAGGGTGCCCTACGGCTTTCATGGCCTCTTTGTGAGTGAGAAGGACCTAAAAAAGCAATGGCAACTTGATGACTTTTGATTTTTTTTATTTTATTAGAAAGCTGGAGTTAGGCAGCCCCCTACAGAACAGAGAGAACAGAGTGAGATACAATCACATGATTTTATATATATATATATATATATATATATAGAGAGAGAGAGAGAGAGAGAGAGAGATGATAATTCTCGTGATAATTATTCCAATATTACTGAATCTCCATTTTTCTCTCGAAAAAAAAACGGCTACATGTAATAGGTTTTCTTATTAACTCTTCTGCTTTCATGAGCTGCATTTTGTATTTCTCAAGGAAATGATGCGCTTTTCGAGATTTAGTAGGTAAGATGTAAGAAGTATATAAAATATAACAGGATTGAATTTGGATATTGCAATAGAATTTAAGAGAGTGAGAGAGAGAGAGAGTTAAAACTATTAAAATTACGTTTTCATCGTTATACATTGTAGTGAAACCGTGAAAGGTTTTCCAATAATCACAAGCAAACACGGGAGAGAGTTTGACTCGCAAGTTCTTATGGAAAATAGGACACAAGCACATGGGATTTTTTTTCTTTCTAACCAATAAACTATGTAATGACAAAATACAAATCATTAAAAAATAAAAATATTACAATATTTGACATAGGTGTGCGTTTTTTTTTCAATATGTTCATAAGTGTCTTGTCGTGTCACCAGCGATCAAAATGGCGAAAACCCGTGACAGTACAACAGTGATGCATTGAGCCCTTTTTAGGATACTTGTTAATGTGATTGAAACGGTTTGAGATGCTCACCTAACGCATCCGTAATTTCACATTTGGGATTCCAGTTCAAACTAGGAGGCCCTTGCTTCGGATCTTCCTTTGGTTTGTCCTGTCCTAAAGGCTTATGTTGGTTCTTGGGATTTGACTTATTGAGCTCGAGTCTTTGATATTCTTGATTTTTACCAACAGACCATAATACATTCCTCGTTTATAGTTTGACTCTATCTAGCTGACTGCATTTATAAACTCCACAAATGGTAGGTAAGAGTTCTTTTATTCATAACATGGGTGATAGCATGGGACTCTTGGATGGAATTGTAAGTATGACCCACTCCCTATTGATACACAAAAGTCTCTTAGAGAATAGGTTGGAGCCCTCACCCATGACTCTTTGCGTCTTAGGCTTGATAGTTATCAATAACTTTCGTTGTTTGATTTTTTTTTATGGCTTATACATTTGTTCTTCTCACATTTACGCTAGGCAGATTCATGAGTTGCTAATTTGTAATAATAATAAAAATAAATATTAATAAGAATAACAATAATAAATTTTTAATTATAATAAAAAATACTAGATTAATATTTATATGAAGCTGTCATGGACGACCTTGAAGCTGCAGTTGCCTATGGTGCATGGGGGTTACCTCATCCTCTCTTAAAGTATCACCCACCTATGAACTGAAGTCGATCCCATCTAGGTGTGCATCTTGACTGGCGGGTGGTGAACCAAATCTTACAGAAGAAGAACACCCATGTCCTTGTCGTGAACATGTTGACATCTATTAATTTCATGTAAACAATATTAAATAAGACTATACTATACATAATTGAATCATACAAGAATAATATTAAATTTGATATATATTATAAAGAACCAATTCACAAATTATAGATATATCAAATGAACAACAATAGCAAGATCATGGAGCTAAGATAATACACAATTATGAAATATAAATAAGGGCCATATACATTTTGAATTCATTTTGAATTCATTTTGAAGAGAAAAAAAGAACATAAAAGAAGAAAACAGAGCAATAACACATATACTTACATTACACTTCCTTTGTGACCCTAGATGTAACGTCCCTAAAAAATCTAACCTTTTTAAAACTTTTCCAAAACTAAAATTTTGAAAAAAATTGAAACTTTTTATTTATTATAAAAATTTGCATGCTTTCCAAGACTAATATGCCAACAAGTTTGTCTATGGGCACATTCCAACCATTCCAAATACTAGATGACCCACCTGAGCTTAAACGCGAGTATATATTAGCCTCTCAATATCAGATCCAGTACAGAATCATCCATAAATACAACTCGATTGGGGTCATTACTTTAAGGATTCTTACACGTGAAAAAATATAGAAGACAAAATTTATTCAAGGTTTAAGACAATTGAGGAGTTACGTAAAGATTTAAAGTTTCCAAACCATAAGTATAACCATTGTAGAAATGAAAGGACAAAATTCAAAAAGCTTTTCATTCCAAAATATTACAATTCTTAAAATGTAAAGATCTAGACAAAAAGTTAAATTGTTACAAGTATATAACAATAAAAAATTGCCTGGGTCTTCTAAGAATCGTAATAGGTAAGAGTAGAGCCTTCAACCGCACAACTCACACTTTGCTAACACTTTGAATAGTCATAATTCCCAAACATAATTAGTTTGATTGATATATTAAATATTTTAAATAATACTTTTCATTACAATGACCAAAATACCATTTATTCATATTTGTTTCAAAAACCACCAAATTGTGTCTAGTTAAGTTCAAAAGACATTGAAAACACCTAGATGAGGTTGTGACTCTCTCTCAAACAATTTATTTTTCATGATCGTTTGAATATTTTAATAATATTTTATCTAAGAAAATTCTTGAAATAACTATTTTACCCTTATTGGTCAAAAATATATAATTAAGCATATAAAATACCCAAATTGAAATTTAAAAGATAGAAGCATATTTTTTTTACTCAAAGGTAATGCTAATTCTTTATTTATTTAATATCTCAAAAATTATAGGTTTCATATCTTACCCCCTTAAAAGAAATTTCGTCCTTAAAATTTTTACTCAAATACATATAACTGAGAGTACTTTTCTCGCTTACCCGCTTCGGGTTCCCACGTGCACTCCTCGGTACCATGACGCTGGCAAAGAACTTTGACAAAAAGGAATGTTCCTAATTCATAGATCATGCTCCTTCTTGTCAACAATCTGATTTGGCCTCTCGATAATGGATAGATCCTTTTGAACATCTACATCCTTGTATTGAATGACATGAGAAGGGTCGTGAACATATTTTTTAAGCATGGATACGTGAATTACGTTGTGAATCTACAAGTACTGTAGTTGTAACTCCATGCGATAAGCTGCCTTGCCAATCCTTTCTAAGACTCTGAAAGAACCAACATACCTTGGACTCAGTTTACCCTTCTTGCCAAAATAAAATACACTCTTGGTAGGAGAGATCTTGGCGAACACATGGTTATCTACCTCGAAAAGTAAGCTTCTTATGATGACGATCAACATAGCTCTTCTAACGAATCTATGTTATATGTAAATGATCACAATCCGCACCTGATCTATATAATGTTGAATTGCCATAGGTGACTCAACACTGCGGTTGCCTATGTCATCCCAATAAACTGGCGATCTACATGGCCTCCCATAGAGTACCTCATATGGTGCCATGCCAATGCTTGCATGATAACTATTGTTATATGCAAAATCCATGAGAAAAACGTGACTATCTCAATCGCCTCTCCAATCTAAGGCGCATGTTCGAAGCATATCCTTGAGGGTCTAAATGGTTATCTCAGACAGACCATTCATCTAAGGATGAAACATTGTGCTAAACTTCAACTTCGTACATAAAGCCTGCTGAAACTGGCCCCCAAAATGCTAAGTAAAGCAGATATCATGATCATATATGATCAATATAGGTACGCCATGTAAATAGACTACTTCCTTGATATAAAGATCTGCAAGACTCTTAGTAGTTTGAGTCGCATAAATAGGTAAAAATTATGCTGACTTGGTCAATCTATCCACGATTACCATTGTGCTGATGATGAGTTTCGGATAGTCCCACAATAACATCCATAGTGATCTCCTCTGCTCACTTTTCAGCCTTCAGAGATGAAACAACACGACATCCAATAAAAGGTCTGAATACACGATAAGCAATCTCGAGACAATCATGTCCTGATAGGACCATTATGCCGTCATGAAAATGAATAATGGCACAAAGCTCGTAGAGCCAATCTATGCTAAGGATAGGATTGAATGCCATTATGTTGAGCACAACATGATTTGCAGGCAAATTTTTGCCCACCCAACTCAACTGAGAAATCGGTAAATAATAAGCACATATACACTATTGCCTACATAATTGCTAACATCGAGCACATGCTTCAAGGATTCTACATGCAATTGTAGCTGACTAGCAAAATGAGCAACAATAAAAGAATATGTAGCTCCACTATAGAAAAGTACCAGGATGGCTTGACCCGCAACCAGAATACTACCTTGGATCAAATCACTGTCCTGCTGGGCACTCTTAGATGTTGCGTAAACATGCCCAACTGTCTTCTTCTGCTCTCCCTAATGCTAAGGTTGCTTACCTTTCGCTATCTGCCCAACTGCTCTCCTCTCATCGTTCTACTTTTTGAAGCGGTTTTGAATGAAATGCCCACCCTTGCCACAGTAATAGCAAGTGGCTAAAGCTGCGGGGCATGACTTGCCCACATGGACCTCCGAGTCTGCTGCTACTGCTTACTTCTAGCTCTCACATATGGCTTCTTTGCAGGTGGTGTGAATCTCAGCTTGCCATGGAACTTCCTTTTCTGATGATACTGTCATCTCCCAGACTGTTGCTCCATTGCCCGACTTGGACCTTCAAATTGGCTACCCAATCCTCCTCAAGCATAGTAGCCACCTCAATAACTTTGATGAGGGTCTCAAGTCTCCGGATAAGTACCTTGGTTCAAAGTACATACTTCAAACCTCGTGTAAACTTCACCACTCTCTCACGTTGGTGACATACATCTCGTGCTTTGGGAAGTAGGCGTCTAAGAACACATCTGTAAACTGTATTCATATGATAGCTTTGCTTTCAAACTTGACTTTGTGGACTATCTCCCAACACTATAAAGATTATTCCTTCAGTCGATCGGTGGCAAAATCCACCTTCTGATCCTTAGGAACTTGAAGAACATAAACAATTCTCTCGATTTCCTTAATCTAGTTCTTGGCTGCAATAGGGTCCTCCCTGCCCTTGAACACTAGAGGATCAATGTACATAAACTTCTTATATCCAACCTCTCCTTCTGTCATTTGTTGACGTTCTGTCAAATTCTGTAGATTGCCCCCCATGGCATCCATAGTTGTCGACTGCCCTTGCACTACTCCAACTACGGTGGTCAGAGTATCCATGAGGTCATTTACTCATTCTATTCATGCCATCTAGACAAACAAGCAACCACACACAACACAATAGTGAGTCCTAGCATATTTTTAGGTTTTTAAGCAAACATGTTTTCATAATTTATAACAACATATCAAATAAGTGCATATCAACAACATCAACATAAATTATATCATACTTGTGATGGCTATCTAGCTCACGACTTGAGGTTACTCTTACCCTTGCTTTGATACCAACTATAACGTCCCTAAAAAATCCAACCTTTTTTAAACTCTCCCAAACATAAAATTTTGGAAAAAATTTGAAACTTTTTATTTATTATAATTTTTTCTATGATTCTCGAAAGTAATATGCCAACAAGTTTGTCTATGGCCACATTCCAACCATTTCAAATACTAGGCGGCCCACCCGAGTGCAAGCGAGTGCATATTAGCCTTCCA
The DNA here is from genome assembly GCF_984573655.1 of Nuphar pumila. NCBI lineage: Eukaryota > Viridiplantae > Streptophyta > Magnoliopsida > Nymphaeales > Nymphaeaceae > Nuphar > Nuphar pumila. The sequence continues at coordinate 68,938,408 of NC_143264.1, read as the reverse complement.
GTATCAGATCCAGTACCGAATCATCCACAAACACAACTCGATTGTGGTTATTACTTTAAAGATTCTCACACGTGAAAAAATATGGAAGACAAAATTTATTTAAGATTTAAGACAATTGAGGAGTTACACAAAGATTTGAAATTTCCAAACTATAAGTATAACCACTACAGAAATGAAAGGACAAAATTCAAAAATATTCTCATTCTAAAATATTACAATTCTTAAAATGTAAAGATCTAGACAAAAAGTTAAATTGTTACAAGTTTATAACCATAAAAAAATGCTTAGGTCCTCTAGAGATCATAATAGGTAAGAGTGGAGCCTTCAGCTGCGCAATGACCTGTACTTTGCTAACACCTTGATGAGTCATAATTTCTTAATATAATTAGTTTGATTGATAGATTAAATACTTTAAATAATACTTTTGATTATAATAACCAAAATACCCTTTATTCAGATTTGTTTCAAAAACCACCAAATTGGGTCTAGTTAAGTTAAAAAAACATTTTAAATACCTAGATGAGGTTGTGACTCTTTATCAAACAATTTATTTTTCATGATTGTTTGAACATTTTAACAATATTTTATCTAAGAAAATTCTTGAAAAAACCATTTTACCCTTATTGGCCAGAAAGATATAATTAGGCATATAAAATACCCAAAATTGACATTTAAAAGATTGAAGCACATTTTTTTTACTTGAAGGTAAAGCTAATTCCTTATTTATTTAATATCTCAAAATTTTACAAGTTTTACAGTTGATGATTTGTCAACTCTTCAATAGGTACATGTTTAATTGCACTTATATCAATTTCTAGGTCTAGCCATAAGTCCTCTAACCAATTAGGACTTTCTGGCAACACAGGGTCTTCCTTCTCTACTTGTGATGGAGACATACTGTAGTATTTATGAATCTCAAAACAACACACGTGACCTACTAAGGACTATATGCCAAATTTAATACCAAATTCATCCTAGAATAACAAATCACATAGGCATTCATTTCAGAAAATATATTTTAGAACCTAATCACATAGGCACATAAGTATTCATTTCAAAACGTACATGCATACATATATAAATAAATAATATATATATATATATATATATATATATATATATATATATTAAAACATGTTGATTGCTTATAGAAATAAAAACAAGAGATGAGAATAATGAATTAACTATAAAGTCACCTACAATGCCAAGGTCATTGATATAATTACAAGAGGCTAGATAAATTATATTGTACAAACAGAAAACTTCAAACCCTTCATTAATTCATTTGAAAGCCTCACTAAGCTTCTGATACTAATCCACGTTATCGATATCTATTAGTAATATAAGAAAGAGTTATCCGATAGTTTAAACTGGTCAACAATGTCAATCACATCAACATCTCAGAGCGACTTTCTTAGGATATTTGACAATTTTTTGACATCAGCAGTTTAAAAAGAAAATTAAATAGAAGAGGAAAAGATATGTTCTAGCAATGCTCTCTTGCAATAATATAGCAAAAGGTTGAAAAGTGGTGAAAAAAAATAAGGAACAAGAAAAAGAACCAAATTTATGTTGTATAAACAAACAAAGAAAACAATAAATGAGAAAATTATGATAAGATGCCTAACTTATCACTTATTTATAAATAATTGTCTCAACTCTCATGCCTGGCCCTAAATTAATTCACTTATTTGAGACTTAGTCAAACAAAATGAATAATATGTTTTTGGTGTTTATTTATAATAAAAACATTGATGAATTTCATTTGTGATGGAAAGACAATTTTTCTTTCCTTCACTAATGAAATTCATCAATGTTTTTGATCCATGCCCTAGGTTGCTATTTCAAATAGATCAAAAGAAAAAGGGAGGCAATTAAATGAAATAATTAAAAAATTAGATACTTATGTCCAAAGAGGTGAAAAGCCACGTGGTTTTGCAATTTACTAAAAATGTCATCACAATATGAGAATACTGATAGCATCGTGACATAATCATGAATTTTCTACAATATTTGGAAGGAAATGAGTTAGAGGTAAAAAAATTTGGAAGGAATTGAATGAAATTCACTAGTTTGGCAGCACATTAAACAAACTTTTGGCATGTTGTGTTTTATAAGAATCAAGTTCAACATTCATCACTATCATTAGATAGATAATGGAGAAATTGAAACATTTCTAATAAGGTGAAAGGAGATGCATCAAACAAACACTACCCATATCATAATTCAACTAGAAAAACACAAAAAAATTGATAATCATCTCAAAAATCAAGGCTCACAAGAGACGGGAGAAAGAAAACAATGAGAAAGCATCATAAATAAATCCTACCCATGTCAAAATTCGATAAGAAAAACCAAAAACATCCTAAAACCATCCCAAAATCAAGACACCCAGCATGGTATTCTCTATATTCTTCATTGCTATTCACAATATCTACAAGGTAGGGGTTTAGGCAATATTCCTCATCTTATGATTCTTTAGCCCATTTTGTGCCTAAGCCATATAAGGAGAGAAAATAAATAATGCTTTTGAGAGAGAGAGAGCAATGCAACAACACCATGGATATGTATAATGAAAAACAATGGGGAATAAAAGGAAATGAAAAAGAAGAATCTAATTATCAACCTTTAGCTAATTTCCTAGAGTGCACAAACAATGTGGATCCCCAAAACATTTGTGCCAAAACCCTAGAAAATCTGACTCCATAGATGAATAATTTTATGTGGCCGTCGGCGGTGTCATCTGAGCAGGGATAAGGATCAGAAAGTCATCGGTGGAGGTGTCACCTGAGCAGGGAGGAGGATTGAAAGTGGTACGGTGGTCCGATGAGATTACAAAGAGAGAGAGAGAGAGAGAGAGAGAGAGAGAGAGAGAGAGAGAGAGACCATCAAGCCCGTTTTAAATACAACTCTATAATGATGACATAACTCATAACATCTTTTAAATTGTTTTCTCAAAAAAGTTGATCTTTCATTAGTCAAAAAGTACATCTTAAGAACTTGTTCATGATTACCTTGATCAAAATGAGTCAAATCAAAGCCTTCATCATACACCAACATGTTATGTTATATGCATTTTTTTACATGTTACTAACAAGTTTTCTTGAAGTTGACAAAGTTCACAGAAACCTAATTGTTCCAATTGTCCTATTAGAAAAAGCATGCTTAATTATGTCTTAGGAACATCATATAGATAGATAAATATTAGGTCTATAGGTTGTCCCATGAATTGATGGAGCAATCTGACACTCTTTTGATGAGCACATTATTCGTCTTTATCTCCAAGCATGCCTGAACGAAAAGTATCTTTGTCATATCTTGATGTCTTTGTCATAAAAGTTGCCTCTGTCTATGTCTTTTCAAAGAAGTTTATCTTTTTAAAAATTTGCCAGCCATCTATCTATGCAACCTTACTCAACAATACATTTATTTCATCTTTTGTTTGACCCTAGCTTAGTCTTTACTAAGACCTTTTTGCTTAAATAGATAAACATCACAGACAAACCCTCGTGTTGAGCTACATACATGCCTTTAGATACAGAATGCACAATTGGTCATCATGTCATTATTTTTTCATGAGATATTTTTAAAAAAGCCAAGTGTTAGAGTCAATCTTTTGTCTCTCAAAATTGGTGTTTCTACTTCTTTGTTATCGAACGAGCTTCATACATTTGATAACAAAGAGGGGTATCTATAGACACCCCAATTTTGATCGAGTCATTTAATGTCAAGAGTCACAAACAAAAATCCAGTGTTTTTGGTTCATTTCAGAGTTATCCTAACTTCATCTTTATTTTTTGGCCTTCAAAATAACATCCTCAAAGTTTTTTTAAAATATGAGTTAAACTAGAAAATTTTAGCTTTTAAACAAGCCAAAAATCAGTTCAATATGATATTAGAGTAGACAATTATGACCAAAACAAGGTGACTTGTTAAATAAAAATCTCATTTTTCATGCACCAAATCATGCCTCGATACAACATCCAAATAGAAAGTTATGACCAAAACAAGTTAACATGTCATGCTTGTTTTAGCCAATTTTCTAATGACAATAGGGTTTGTCATTAAGAAACTGCTAAGATAATTGGATTGTCATTTACAGTTTTTTTTAATGTATCATTAGGAGGGTCCAAAAATGATGAATTGTCATTAGCAAATCCAAATGTGTCGTTAGCATTTTGAAATATCATTAGCAACATGCATCATTAGCAATTCATTTGGTCATGATTCATGCACCAAATGTAGATAAGTCTCTTTTCCCTATCATTAAGACTCAAAAACCATATTCAGTGAGCCTATAGTATATCTTGTAGTCCCAAAATACATATCCTATCTATCTTCTTATCCTAGAAACTTTAGTCTACAAGCAAGGTAACTTCAGACAATTAGAAAGAGACCTTCAAACCTCCAACTAATAGGGTTGTGCCATGTCATCAGAAGTTGAATATGAATCCTTAGATCTTAGATCTATAGGATTAAAATCCAAATCCACTACAAAAACTATAAATAGAGGTCCTCTTTATTTTAGCCATCTAGCACCCAAGTATATGAACTCTGTCACACCTACCACCCAACCTAGCATCCTAGAGCCCAACATTCAGACTCTAACCACGTGAGTCTAGCTCAACTGAGCCAACCCAAGCTTAGTATAGGTCTAAATTTCTTGTCTCACCTAACCTCCCTAAACCCATTCTTAGCCAAAGTGCTGCTCGAGTTCTACCACGCTCATCATCATCATAAAAAATGGTTACCTAAGCCTGACGTGAGATTCAACTTCGCTACACTTTTTATTGTATTTGTTTTATTATTACAAGTATGGATTTTCCTAACCTTTGCATACTTCTTTGTGTTTGTTATGTTTTCCTGAGCTATGGTGGTCACTCACACCATCAAATTTATTACTTTCATAGTATACACATAAAAGGTATGACTACTCACAAGCTAAAGATCAATGTTGAAGATTTCAAGCTTTCGGTGAGGTTGATTCCTACTCATCAGAGGAGAAAAAATGCACAACTTGAAGAATAGATCCCATATCTCTTGTTTTTAATATCTGGATCCTATTTTTGCACCAAGACTCTTTTTCAGATAAAACTCTCTTTTTGCTTTTCAAAAATTTAGGGATCCATATCCAAGTCTATGATATTGGCCATGACCATCCTCCTGCACACTAAAGAATGATGTGACATTAGATTCAACAATATAAGTTGGTTTGGGTTTCAAGATAGCCAATCTCCATTCTTAATTTAACATCTTCAACAGATCTACAATCGTTGGTAACTTTCTTGTAGTAGTCATGGTGGTGATGAAGTTCTTGTACTCGATTAGTAAACCATTGAGTGTCTGGATCCTCATCTTTGACCTCTTCTCCAACTGCCCACAATGAGTAAGCAATTAGCTTGACTCTATTAAGATAATCAGCCATATTTTCCTCTCCTTTTTTAACGTTTCTCAATTGACCTTTCAGCTGGAGTATGTAAAGAGACAATTGGGAAGTGTATGATCGCTCAAGAGCGACCCATGTATCATGTGCAGTCAGGATTTAGATTATTTGACGAAGCACCGATTCAGACATAATGGCTTTGATCCAACTCAAAGCTAATTGATCGACACACCTCCAAGATTGATACTCAGGGTTGATGGTGGTTGATCTATCCTTTTTACCATCAAGGTCCATACCCAGAATAGGATATGATCAATCGACAAATCTGAAAAGATCATGACTGTTCATGACAGACTCAATTTGCAAACACCATTTTCAAATATAATGTGCCTTATCCAACAAATCTCATCTTCAACCTACTAGATTTAAGTTGGCACGATTTCAACAAGACTTTCCATACAATTTTTTAAATGTTACCAACTTACCATTTTCAAATATAATGTGCCAAAATTTTCAACAATAAGATGGAATGTCGACAGTCCATCTTTATCGTTAACATTAGCCCTCAAGTTGGAGCATGTGGATTTAACATGCCCAATTTGCTGACTAAAATTTGGAATTGCTCCTTTCCAATGTCTTTGGTTAAGATATCAGCCCTTTGATGCTTGCTTGGATTGAACTTAGTACATAGAGTACCATTTTGAATTTTCTTTTAAATAAAATGACAATCAAGCTCGATATGTTTAGTTCGCTCATGAAAAGCTAGATTAGCTGCTATGTTTAAGGTAGATTAGTTATCACAATATAAGTGAGTTGGATATGAATAAAGAAAACCAAGATCTTTTAATAGATATTTTAATTATGTGATCTCACTTATTGCGGCTGCCATTGATTGATATTCTGCTTCTACAAAAGAGCAGGATATGGTGATGACCTTTTTAGTCTTCCAAGAGATTGGACTTTGTACAAAAAACTACAAAATCTAGTGGTGGATTATCTGGTAAATGGAAAAATGACCCAATCAGACTCTGAGTAGCATGAGAGCTGAAGGGTACTTCACGAGCTAAGTAAGATTCCTTGCCCAATGTGCTCGTGAGATAATGAAGAAGTCGTATGGTTGTCTTCCCATGAGGTTGGTGAGGTTCATTCATAAATTGGCTCTGAATAATTATCGAATAAGTAATGTCGGGACAAGTGATGGTGAGATAAGTGTATTGTCCCACAAGCCTTCTATATGGAGTTGGATCTTTTAGAATTGCTTCACTGTGATCCAGTAATCTCTGTTCCATAAGGACATCACTAGGACATGAGCCTAGGTAACCTGCATCCTTCAAAATTTCTAAAGTGTATTTTCTTTGATTCAAGAAAATTCCTTTCTTTGATCTGGACACTTCGATGCTAAGAAAATATTTTAATTTTTTGAGATTCTTGATACGAAAACATTGATGAAGAAACACCACAACAAAGCAGCAGATTAGCGACGACCACATTCCGTTGCTATTCCGTCGCTAACAGGCGTAGCGACAGATTAGCGACGACGAGGCGACGGTATGCTTACGTCGCGAATTTTTCGACGCTAACTGGCGACAGGATAAATTTGTCGCCAGGTCCGTCGCTAATTGCGACAAACTAACGAGCGATGTATTCCGTCGCCAATCCGCCGGTACTAAACGGCGACCTCGGCTTGGCGACGGATTTACGTCCGTCGCTAAGACGTCGCTAGATTTATATACATATCGACGAATGTTTTCGTCGCTAATCCGTCGCAAACACGAAAAAAAATAAAAAAAATTATTTGAAAATTAAATACCGAGAACGATATAATTTATATTTCCTGTACAATTTATATTTCCTGTAAATAAAAAACAAACTACACTAAAAAATTTCATATAAAAGGAATCTACAACAATTAATCGTTCCACCTTAAAATTAACAAGTTTAATTATTTATAATTCAACAATTACAATTAGGAAACATAAAAAAATAGAACTTCTTCAACACAGTTCTCTAATCATCGCCAAGATTTTGTGCGTCTTCTTATTCATTGCCTTTATCTGTCCCTTCAGCTCCGCTACGTTGATTATCGCTAGCAGCCTACACAAGAAAAGAACAGTCAATATTGATAAACAAAATATAATGAAATAAATTACACACTATATGTGATTCTATCATGTTCTCATGTGTGTGCTAAGGTAATAAAAAAACTCTATATGTGATTCTATCATGCTCATATGTGTGCTAAGGCAGTCAAAAAATTGAATATGTGATTATAGCATGCTCATATGTGTTCTAAGGCAGCTAGAAAAACTCTATATGTGATTCTACCATGCTCAGATGTGCTTTAAGGTAGGCAAAAAGCTATATATGTAATTCGATCATGCTCGTATGTGTGCTAAGACAGTCAAAAAATTTAATATGTGATTATAGCATGCTCATATGTGCTCTAAGGCAGGCAAAGCAAAAAACTTTATATGTGATTCTATCATGCATGATGTATGTTCTAAGGTAGTAAAAAAACTCTATATGTGATTTTGGCATGCTCACATGTGTTTTAAGGTAGTTAAAAACTGAATATGTGATTATAACATGCTCATATGTGTTCTTAGGTAGTCAAAAAACTGAATATGTGATTATAGCATGCTCATATGTGTTCTAAGGCAGTAAAAAAAACTTTATATGTAATTCTATCATGCTCATATGTGCTCTAAGGCAGACAAAAAACTTTATATGTGATTATAGCATGCTCATATGTGCTCTAAGGCAATAAAAAAACTCTATATGTGATTCTATCATGCTCATATGTGCTCTAAGGCAGGCAAAAAGATATATATATATATATATATATATATATATATATATATATATATATATATATATATATATATATATATATATATATATATATATATGTGATTCTATCATGCTCATATGTGCGCTAAGGTAGTCAAAAAATTGAATATGTGATTATACCTGAGAGGGACCTGCAATCGAAGATCCTCTGTTTAGCACAATATTGGTGATCTCATCTCGGAGAAAGGGGGCGACAGTGTCATGGAAGTAGTCATGCATTGTGTCCTTAATGATCTGGCATACATTATCACCAGAAAGAATAGGCTGCTGCTTGGAGCTTATGTCGACAAAAGTAGCCTGTGAGCCATAACTGGAAGAAGCAATAACTGGTGAAGTGTTCAGATTACTCCCAAACCCGAACACGTGACCTTTTTTGGGTTCACCTGCTGCAGTCACCCATGCTGCAGGATCAAATGATGGATGCTGAGTAGCGTCATCACCATATCGCTCTACCATCTGTTGCTTATATGCCTTCTACAAAATAATGTTTAAAGTATGCATTAATAATTAATGATAACATTATGATAACTTGCATATTGCAATGATTATTAATAGAATAAATACATACTATTGTCATTCTCGCCTTCTCTGATACGAAGACTCCCGTGGTCTTCCGTTTATGTGTTTCAATAAACACATCCTTATATGGTACAATGCCTCCTTTTTCTGCTTCCTGCGAAGTTAAAGGACAAAAGATTTAGTACACAAGTTTGCAACAATACTTATAAAATTAATATTATATATTAATGAGTTACCATTTTCTTCAGGTGACTCTCAAATGTCTTAGATCCACCTGTGTGTAGATGGGCTTCGGGCATTTTCGCTCGATTTTGTACAACCTTCGCAGAGTGATTTCGAAATGCATCTCTCGCCCACTTATCGCACATTTCATCCCAGTAATCTCTCTTGATAGTAATAGGGCCATGGCCCTTCCACTGTAGTGGATCATCTACTACGCCAGATGCTTTTTTTGCTGCAGTCTTCATAGTGTGCAGCATGTCTGCAAATCGATTGGCAGCCACCTTTTGCCACACCTTCCTTGCATCATTTTCTTCCACCATAGTTGCGAAGCGATTCAAAGCCTACAAATATTTTTAGAAAGTTAGTAGATATTACTTAAAAAAATTAAATATGAAACACATTAACTACGAGGAACAACTGTATACCGTGAATGAGGACCACAATCTGTCTAACACCTCCTTTGGGTACTCTTTCCATTGAGCAACCAGTCCTGGTAGATGTTGAAGAAGTGAATTCCTAATCTCCCGTACTACTTCTTATGGCTCAAACCTCGTGTTGCACATGAATTGTTACACAGTAAATATCAATATAAAATATTTATAAAATATGCAATAATTGAAAACGAAATACTTACGATCGATTATTGATATACACTATTCGAATGAGTCTTCTTGTGCCAGACTGAGAAGACCCTACTTCCTGTGTTGGCTTCTGACTTGTGTGATCAACTGGTGTAGGTGGGTCGTGTATAGGCGAAACATCATCTGTAAAAAAATATGTTAGAAATTCTCAGAATGCGCATTTGAACTAATCAAGCATCCAATTAGTTAAATGATATACCTATCACAGGAGCCCGTGAAGATGAATGTTGGACCTGGCTACTACTGGATGAGCGACCACTGTAACCTCTACGAACCATATTCTAACAAATAACATATGTCATACAATACATTCAAATAATTCACATCAAGTATTACAATACATTCAAGTCATTCGCATCAAGTATTACAATAATTCAAATCATTCGCATCAAGTATTACAATAATTCAAATCATTCGCATCAAGTATTGCAATACATTCAAATGATTCGCAACAAGTATTACAATACATTCAAATCATTCATATCAAGTACTGCAATGCATTCAAGTCATTCACATCAAGCATTGCAATGCATTCAAATAATTTACATCAAGTATTACAATACATTCAAATAATTCAAATCATTCACATCAAGTATTGTAATAATTCAAATCATTCGTTGCATAAATTACAATACATTTAAATAATTTAAATCATTCACATCAAGTATTGCAATGCATTCGAATCATTCATATCAAGTATTACAATACATTCAAATAATTCAAATCATTCACATCAAGTATTACAATGCATTCAAATAATTTGTATCAAGTATTACAATACATTCAAATAAAATTTTAATCATTCACATCAAGTGTTGCAATACAACTCATGCATTCGCATCAAGTATTACAATACATTCAAATAATTTAAATCATTCACATCAAGTATTGCAATGCATTTGAATCATTCGTATAAAGTATTACAATACATTCAAATAATTCAAATCATTCACATCAAGTATTACAATGCATTCAAATAATTCGTATCAAGTATTACAATACATTCAAATAAAATTTTTAATCATTCACATCAAGTGTTGCAATACAACTCACGCATTCACATCAAGTATTACAATACATTCAAATAATTCAAATCATTCACATCAAGTATTGCAATGCATTTAAATAGAGGTTTGTAGTACAAGATTTTGCTCACTAGCTTGAGAATTCTTCCTCGTCACTAGTTTGACTTTCTTCTTCTTCTTCATTGTTTGCCCATCCACTTGGTACATCATTTGGATCACATTCCTCTATGAATGTTTCATCGGCCAAAGGAGATATGACATGTATATCATACGCAACATCGTGACCATAAGCGAAGTCATAGACATCATCTGAAATCTTAGTAATCGCTGTCTTCAGCTAACTCATCTTCCTGTAACTGATCATACTCAGGGTATAGTTTGGACTTCACCTTACAAACTGCCCACCATTCAGGTCTATCTGACTTTTTTATACTCGAATATGAAGTATAATAAACTTGTTGAGCTTGCGAAGCTAATATGAATGGTTCATATGTTCCAAACCTGGATTTATGATTCACCTCCACAATGCCTGAAGCTTTGTCGAGTCTTGTTGCAGTTGGATCAAACCAATGACACTTGAATAAAGTTACCCTGTTATTTATGCCTAAGTAAGTCAACTCCATTATTTCCTCTATAACACCGTAGTAATCATGTTCATTTTCACCGTAGCTGCTACTCTTGACACACACGCTACTATTTATCATTGATTTGTTTATACCGTAATCTTTTGTATGGAATCGATAACCATTTACGATGTATCCGTTGTAGCATTGCACAACTTTGGTCAGACCATTTTCTAAATCACATATTCCTTGATCTTTAACATAACCATGACAGACCTACGCACGGACATAAACAATGATTGTGATCATAATCAATTAAGTCACAAATAGAGCCTCCTACTCTTGCTTTATTACGAACATTTTTTTTGAGGTCGAACATGCATCTGGCAAAAATATACATTTCAAATTTTAAATATCTGTCATTAAAGTGACAAATATAAAAAACATATACCTTTCAAATGGGTACATCCATCGATATTGCACAGGGCCACCAACCCTTAGTTCATATGGCAGATGTATGATCAAATGTTCCATAACATCGAAAAATGCTGGCGAAAATTTCTTTTCTAGAAGACAAACAGTGGTGATGACAGAGTCCTCGAGATTCTTTATATCTGATACTACGACCTCCGATGCACACAATGTTCTTAAAAATCCGCTCAACTCAGACCGTACCCCCCATATAGGTTTGTCTAACATATCATGGAATGCTAGGGGTATCAATCATTGCATAAAGATATGACAATCATGGCTCTTCAACCTGTATAACTGTGCATCGTCAATCTTCACAGCCCGAGCAATGTTAGAGACATATCCATTTGGAAATCTCAATTGTCTCAACCATTGACATACATGTTTTATTTGATTAGGTCCGAGCACGTACTTTGCCTTTGGTTTCAGTACTTTGCCATTATACTTTTTGAGTTCCAATTCTGGTCTTTTACATATTAATTTTAAATCCATACGAGCCTTCGGATTATCCTTCATTTTTTCTTTAACATGCATTACTGTATTAAACAAATTATCAAACACATTTTTCTTCACATGCATCACATCTAAATTATGTCGTATCAATAGGGTCGGCCAATACGGTAGTTCCCAAAAAATAGATTTCTTCGTCCAATTGTGATCCTTCCCAAATCCACGAAAGGGTGTAGGACTGTGGGCATCTGTTAATACATATGAAAAGTATCACAATCTTCATAGAATTTCTATGCCGGACAATCTTGAGGATGAACCTTCTGTTTCAGTTGTGCTTGCTTTAAACACATTCTTTTGTCATCGGAACGGATGGTCGCTGGGTAGAAATCGACGATGGCACTCAAACCAGCAAGGCTTCCTTCCATGCCTCAATCTAAAAGCTTTAAAATCCTCCATGCAGTACGGACATGCCAACCTCGCATGTGTGCTCCAACCAGATAGCATACCATATGCAGGGAAGTCACTGATTGTCCATAGAACAACAATCTTTATGTTGAAATTTTGTTTTTGGTGGGCATCATACGTGGTAACACCGTCATCCCACAATACTTTTAGTTCATCAATCAATGACCTTAAATATACATCAAGATTTTAGCCAGGTGAGGTCAGACCAGGGATCAACAGAGACAAGAAAAGATTTGAACGTTTCATACACAAGCTTGGTGGAAGGTGGTATGGAGTTACAAATACTGGCCAGCATGAGTATGAAGTTGATCTACCCCCAAATGGATTAAATCCATCTGTACATAGACCGAGTCTAACCTTTCGCACTTTCATTGCGAAGTTCTGATGAGTACGATCAAAGTGCTTTCAAGCTTCAATGTCAACAGGATGCATGATCTTGTTTTCATCATGTCAAACTTTATTTGCATGCCATCTCATGTGTTTAGCTGTCCTTGAAGACATATACAATCGCTGCAATCTAGAAGTGATAGAAAAGTAGCAGTGCGACTTGTATGAAACTTCCTTTGATCTCGTGCTACCATTGCCTCTTGTCTTTGGCTTGAACCAAGGATGCCCACATGACGGGCATGATATGTTGTTTTTCTGCTCCTTGAAATACAACATGCAGTGATTTGGACAAGCATAAATCTTTTTGTAACCCATACCCATAGCGTTGACCATAACTTTCGCACGATAGAAATTTTGTGACAATTTTTCATCTTTGAGCAACATACTCTTCACAATTATGCACAAACGGTCAAAACATGATTGACTCAAATTATACTCGAACTTCAAATTCATTAGTTGAAGAACTGCAGACAAGATAGTGTGACTCTCGCAACCGTTCCAAAGTGGCTCATCAACATCTCTAAGTAAATCATAAAATCTACTAGTTGCATCATTTGGTGATTCTTCATCTACGACAATTCTTATATCACTAGAACTCATAGCAGAACCCAGTTCTGTTCCTGCAGCATCAAATATCAAATCTGTATATGGATTATCGTGCACCACATTCACCCGTGCATCAAAATCGTTTCTAAATTCTTCTCCATGAAACATCTAGTTCTGATAATCACTTACAAAACCCTTCCTGTATAGGTGATGTCTAACGCTATAAGGTTCTAGAAATCGATTATTCTTACAAATCTTGTAGGGACACCTAATCTGACCTGTGGGATCCACTGTACTGACACTTGCCATTGCAAATTCAATAAAATTGTCAACACCATCCATATATTCATGCGATAACTCATTGTCCACTATCCTATAGTACACCCATTCACGGTTTGCAGTCATTTTCTTATGATGTTACGAATAATAGCCTAATGAATTAAAAGAGAATAATCAGAATGCTATGATGAAGAACATATCAAATTTATCATGCAATATATGATGTCATACAATAACAAGAATTTTGATGCATGCATTCATAACTTAGTATTTTCATGTGCAAACTATTAATGACACGATACAATCATTTAAAACATGCTTTCATTATACAATTTCACATGAAAGTCATAATCAAATTAAAAGTAACTACATGCAAGCATGGATACAATTATATCAAACATTGCAATACATATAATCATTCATATCAAACAAATGGCAAACATGTACCTGCAGCAAACACACTTCAATATCTCACTAACTACTACCACGCCTAGCATGGACTTCGTACTCCAAAAATAAGAACACTTCAATATTCATACATTAAAATCATGCTCAGCATGATCTCCGAACTCCAACAAAGCAACCCTAAATATCAACAACTAAGTGAGTGTGTGAACAATAAAGTGTTACATCTAATAAATTAAATAACACGTGATACGCTTGCATCACTTACTCACCACAGGTATTTAGCCGATTTGCATTGTTTTTGACACTTACTTACCATAGGTGGCTGAGCACGAGCTGATTTCGTTGAAAAATCTGCACAAAAAACACTGTTTTAAAATGAAGTCACCATGAAATAAAAAAAAAATTGTTCTGGCATGGGGTCGACTCCCCTGTTGTTCCGGCAGGGGGTCGACCCCCTTACATAACATAGGGGTTAACCCCCTTACAGAACGTAGGGGGTTAACTGACCCCCTGTTCGGGCAGGGGGTCGACCCAGCCTTTCCGCCAGTGAGTCGACCCCCTGTCGGAACAGTAGGGAGTCGCCCCCCTGCCTGAGCAGGAAGAGGGTTGACCCCCTGCATGTTCCGGCAGGTGGTTAAACCCCCTGCCTATTTCGGTAAGGAGTTAACCCCCTGCCGAAAAGGCAGGGGGCAGGGGGGCCCTGCCAGAAACGGCAGGGGATTAACCCTCTGCCAGAAACGCGGGGGTTAATCCCTTGTCAGAAAACGCGGGGGTTAACCCCCTGCGTTTCCGGCAGGGGGTCGACCCCCTGCCAGAAAACGCGCGCAGGGGGGGGGGGGTCCTTTACCTTCCTCCGGGCGGCGGGGCCTGCGGACGGTGGGACCAGCGAACAACGGGAGTGAGACCGGCGAACGGCGAACGACGGGAGCAACGAAAGAAGAAAAGGAAAAGTTGTCTGGGATTAGGGTTATTCGAAACTTAGTGACAGAATTAATCCGTCGCTAAGCCCACGTAAATCAAATTTACGAAACCAACGACTGACTATCCACCATCGCCAAGTCCGTCGCTAAGTAGCGACAAACTAGAGTTTGTCGCAAGAGGCGTCGACAAATCATGCAGCCGTAACGACAAAATAGTATGTCGCAAATGTTACAACAATGAAGCCGTACATGATACTTCAAGTACAAGGTTTTAATGATGAACAAGTGAAGCAACTGCATTTCAGCTAAGGCAATGAAGAAATTAAAGAATTCGATGAAGAATCTATAAAGACTAGTGTGCAAATGTTAAATTCATTACAAGTCTTAGATTCTTGTAAGAGCCTTACTTAGAGTGCATATTTCGGTTGCATTTAACCTAAAAAGCCTTTAGAAAAACTTTTCTAAAAGAACCCTTCATGAAAATGTTTTTAGAAAACTCTTTTCTTAAATTTTCATGTTTATTAGTCGACCAATAGACTCACCAGTCGACTAATCCTTTCGCGCCAAATTTTTAAGAAAAATGTCATTTTTGTCAATATTAGTCGACCGAAGCTTTTATTAGTCGACCAGACAGAATGTGTGTTTTCTAGAAATTTAGCAGCAGTCGACTAATGCTTTCATCAGTCGATCGGACAAAATGTATGTTTTTCCAAAAATTTTAGCAGCAGTCGACTGGAAGATTTTTCAGTCTACTGATGATATTATCAGTCGACTAACTCTTCTCTAGTCGACTAAGTTTCAAAAGTTCAGATTTTCAAACAGCTCGATTAACAGATCAGTCGATCGACGATAACTGTCAGTCTACTAATAACTAACTATTAGTCGACTAACTACTGTTCCAGTCGACTAATTTTGCCATTTTTTCTGAAACGTTAAAAAGGCATGTTTTTTTATTTTTTAAATGTTTTAATCGTTCAAAATGGACTATTTTGACACTCTTTCATACCCTCAACATATGGAAACTTTCAACTATAAATATGAGTGCATTCTACACTAAAAAACCATCAAATTCAATAGAATTATATTAAAGTACTTCTTGATTTTCACTCCTATTCATTCAAGTATTTATTTTCTCACTCACTTGATATTTTCACTTCAGCTTTTCACTCAAATTCCTTTGAGAGATAGTGAATTCGTGAGTAGAGTATTTCAACAACCTCAAAAGCCAATTGCATCTTATTTGCATTCATAAGAAGGCTCGTAGGTTGTGTTGTAAGTTGTTACTTATTTTTATTTTCTGTAAAAGGAAGAACTCCTTGGTTTAAAGGAATTGTTTGCTTTCAGTAGGTGTGTTACTGAAAGTGGGACCAGATTTGGTCTGTATCATCTTGTAGTTACACAAGGTTGATAGGGGAAATCTCAAGCGAGTTTTGCTTGGAGACTGGATGTAGGTTGGGAAAGACCGAACCAGGATAAATTCTATGTTCTTTGTGTGTTTGCTTTTCAAATTGAAAAATTCGTCAATATTCCGCAGACAATTTTTTAAAAGCACTATTCACCCCCCCTCTAGTGCTCGTTACATCGATCCTACTGCACTTTCATTTGGTATCAAAGCAAGGTTTGCTATTATTCTGATTTGATCATCATCTAGCATGACAACTACAACATCTCAGCACAAAGAAGGATGCTCCTCTGTTCGCCCTTTTCT
Organism: Nuphar pumila; assembly: GCF_984573655.1. Taxonomy (NCBI): domain Eukaryota; kingdom Viridiplantae; phylum Streptophyta; class Magnoliopsida; order Nymphaeales; family Nymphaeaceae; genus Nuphar; species Nuphar pumila. The sequence goes on along the minus strand of NC_143264.1, from coordinate 68,921,571 downwards.
CTTCGACGGAACAAACTATGGATACTGGAAAGTGAGAATGACAATATTCTTGCAATCTATGGATCTCAAAATTTGGAGAGTCGTTTCAGAAAAGTACCAAATGCCATCAACTTATTTCAGCCGATGAACCGATGAAGAAAAGAAAGTTGTTTCACTTAATGCCAAGGCTATGAATGCATTGTATTGTGACATTGACAAGGTATAGTTCAATCGCATTTCTCAATGCTCCACAATAAATGAAATCTGACATACTCTTCTCGTGACTCATGAAGGTACATCTAAGGTAAAGGAATCTAAAATTGCCTCTTTGGTTCATAAATTTGAATTGTTTAAAATGAAGCAAAATGAATCTATATCGGACATGGTAACAAGAATGACCGATATAACTAACACTCTGAAATCCCTTGGAAAATAATATTCACAAGTGGATTTAGTCAGAAAGATCCTAAGGTGTTTAACTCCTGAATGGGAGAGAAAAACCACTGCTATTGAGGAAGCAAATGATCTAAACACTCTCACTCTTGAAGATTTGGTTGGTAACCTAATAGCATATGAAGTCCAACTTCAAGACAGACAAGAAGAAGGACTCAAGAAGAAATCTCTTGCTTTTAAGGCTACTTCTGACTTCAAAAATTCAGAAGAAGAAGAAGATGAAGATATTGCCCTCATTACTAGGCAATTCCGAAGATTCATCAAAAAAGGAAGATTTCAAAGAAAGGTAAAGAAAGCAGATTCTTCCAATCCAAATAAAGTCAAGTGCTTTAACTGCAAAAAGGCGAGACATATCAAGAAAGATTATCCTCTTCTCAAAATCAAGCCCAAGGACCAATTCAAGAAGAAAAAGACATTTCAAGCATGTTGGGATGATAGTGACTTCTCTTCCAATGAAGAATCAAATGAAGAAGTTGCCAACATGTGCTTTGTAGCACAAGAAGATTCGATAAGTCAATCTGAATATGATGATTTATTAGAAGCATTTAATGATTTATATGCGAAATTTAAGAGTCTAAGTTATAAGAACAATGAGTTAAAATCTGAAAATTCAACTCTTGACTCTCAAAACAAAGTGTAACTTCAAGAGATAGAAGATCTCAAGAAGGAAAATTCTTGTCAAGCTTTTGAGATAAAAGAAATTGGAATTAGAACCAATCTCTTACAAAAAGAAATAACTAGTCTAAAAGAAAAATCAAATGATCTTTTTTCTATAGTGACAAAATTCACAAATGGAAAAGAGAATCTAGAAAGACTTCTTGGTTCTCAAAGATGCTCGGTTAATAGAACCGGATTGGGATATAGCTTCTTTGATACTCAAAATAGACCAAACTATGTGGTGAAGAATCAAAGACAATATTCTCAACCATTTGTTCATAGAACTAAATTTTCTAGTTATAATAGAAATGCATCTAATCACGAAACTTATAATGCTTATAAGCCTAGACATGATTACTCTAGAAATGCTAAATATTTTTATAGAAAGAATATTTATTATCAAAAGAAACCAAAATCCATATGGATATGGGTTCCTAAGACTAACTCCCATGGACCCAAAAATAGAAAGGGGTCAAATGCTTTGTCTTCTAATTTTGTTGTAGGTACACAAAATAAAGAGCAAATGGATATTTGACAACGGTTGTTCCAAACATATGACTGGAAGGCTGGAGTTATTTTCCACCCTCCAAAATAAGGATGGAGGAACCGTCACCTTTGGTGACAATAACAAGGGAAAAGTAATAGGTATTTGTAATATTGGTAATCCAAAATTTCCCTTGATAGAAAATGTTCTCTTAGTAGATGGTTTAATGCATAATTTATTATCTATTAGTCAATTATGTGATAAAGGTTTTCATGTTTCTTTTGAACATGATTTATGCTTAATTTCTGATTTTCAAACTAAAAAGATCGTTTTTAAAGGTAAAAGAAGGAACAATGTGTATGAACTATATCTAGATGAGTTACCCACTTTTAATGAAAAATATCTTATTGTTTCAAATGAAATTCAATGGTTATGGCACAAGAGACTTGGACATGTTAACTTTAAAATTATTTCCAAGTTATCCAAGAAGGATCTTGTTAGAGGCCTACCTAAAATTCCATATAAGAAAGATCACTTATGTGATGTTTGCCAAATGGGTAAACAAATCAAGAGTTCTTTTAAGGCAAAAGATATAGTTTCAACAAATCGTCCTCTTGAACTTTTACATTTAGATCTATTTGGACCATCTAGAATTCAAAGTTTGAATGGTATCAAGTATGCTTTTGTTATAGTAGATGCTTATTCTCGGTTTACATAGGTGATTTTTCTAAAAGGCAAAAATGATGCTTTTTCTGATTTTTTCAAAGTTTGTAGAAGAATTACAAATGAAAAATCTACATCTATAATTAAAATTCGTAGTGATCATGGTGGTGAATTTGAAAATGAATCTTTTCTAAAGTTTTGTGATCTACATGGTATATCTCATAACTTTGCCTTTCCTAGAGCGGCTCCACAAAATGGAGTTATTGAAAGAAAGAATAGAACTTTGCAAGAATGTGCAAGAACCATGCTTCAAGATAAAAATTTACCAAAATACTTTTGGGCTGAAGCTATAAATACAATATGTTATGTTTTAAATCATATTCTTATTCGACCAATTTTACATAAAATATGTTTTGAATTGTATTATGAACATATACCAAAGATCTCATATTTTAAAATTTTTGGTAGTAAATGCTTCTTGTTAAATACCAAAGATAATCTTGATAAGTTTGATTCAAAATCAGATGAATCAATATTTCTTGGATATTCTTCTAGAAGTAAAGTTTATCGTGTTTTTAATAAAAGAACATCTTGCATTGAAGAATATTTACATGTTGCATTTGATGAGAATTGTGAGCAGGTTATACCTCTAAGCGAAGGAAAAGAAGTAATACTTCAAGAAGAACCTTTGATAGAGAGTACTTCTCAAGAAAATGTTCCTCTTCAACCGGTTTGGAAAAAAGTTCTTAATCATCCACATGAACAAGTTATTGGAGAAATAAAGAGTGGTGTCCAAATTAGAAGGCAATTAGAAAAATATATTTCAAATATTGCTTTCATATCTAAAATAGAACCAAAGAATATCAATAAGGCTTGTGATGATGAATTTTGGCTTGTGGCCATGTTTGAAGAACTTAACCAATTTACTAGGAATGATGTTTGGGATCTAGTTGATAGACCAAAGGATCATCCAATAATTGGAACAAGATGGGTCTTCCGAAATAAGTTGGACAAGAATGGCAAAGTCATTCAAAACAAAGCAAGGCTAGTAGCACAAGGCCATAATCAAGAAGGCATAGATTTTGATGAAACCTATGCACCAGTGGCTCGATTGGAGTCAATTCGAATGATGCTTGCTTTTGCTAGTTACATGAACTTTAAGTTATATCAAATTGATGTTAAAAGTGCATTATTAAATGGACACATCAATGAAGAAGTTTATGTAGAGCAACCTCCAGACTTTGAAAATGAGAAATATCCATAAAAAGTCTACAAATTAAAAAGAGCTTTGTACGGACTTAAACAAGCACCAAGAGCGTGGTATGAAAGACTACGAAATTTTCTAGAACAATCTGTTTTTTTTGTTGGTCGGGTAGATTCCACTTCATTTATTAAAAATCTTAATTCAAATATTCTTATTGTGCAAATTTATGTTGATGACATAATATTTGGTTCGACTAATGATTCTCTTTGTAAAGAATTTGCTAAAGCTATGCAGGAAGAGTTTGAAATGAGCTTGATGGGTGAATTAAACTACTTCCTTGGACTTCAAATAAAGCAAACTAAAGAAGGAATCTTCATCAATCAGTCTAAGTATATAAAAGAACTTCTCAAGAGATTTGGGATGAACTCATCAAAATCAAGAAGAAATCCTATGAGCACAACTACTTCTCTTGATAAAGATGAAAATGGTAAAAATCTAGATACTAAGCTCTACAGAGGTATGATCGAATCTCTTTTATACTTAACTACTGGTCGACCTGATATAATGTTTAGTATTTGTATGTGTGCAAGATTTCAAGCTAATCCAAAGGAATCTCATTTAACTGCAGTAAAACAAATTCTTCGATATTTGAAAGATACTTCAGATTATGGTTTGTTTTACCCAAAATCATCTTCTTTTGATTTAGTTTCATATAGTGATGCAGATTTTGCAGGAAGTAAATCTGATCGCAAGAGTACTAGAGGAACTTGTCATTTCCTAGGAAATTCCTTAGTCTCTTGGTTTAGTAAAAAGCAAAATTCAGTGTCACTCTCAACAACTGAAGCAGAATATATAGCAGCTAGTTTAACATGTTCACAAGTACTATGGATGAAACAGACCTTAAAAGATTTTGGTTTGAATTACTCCACAACAACTATTTAATGTGATAATACTAGTGCTATAAATCTTTCTAAAAATCCTGTTCAGCACTCAAGAACTAAACATATTGAAGTTAGACATTATTTCTTAAGAGATCATGTCTTAAAAGGAGATATTTTGTTAAATTTTATCTCCACTAATGAACAACATGCCGATATCTTCACTAAACCACTTAAAAATGAAGATTTTATGAGAATTAGGAGAGAACTAGGCATTTGCTCATTTTTAGATTTATAAAATGCCATTTTTTGAACAAAAACTCAAAATAGCACCTTATTAGTCGACCGATAAAATTTTAGTCGACTGATGTTTTTAATTTTTTTTTACCAAAGGTATCGCACCTTATTACTGCAATCAAGGACTTGCTCAATTCACTTTTATGATCTTTGTTTTCTGTCTTTACTGAACTTTGATACTTTATGGGTTGTAATATTTTGAACATGTATTTACATTTTGCTTATGCTATTTCTGCCCTTTATCTTTTTGATTATGACAAAGGGGGAGAAAAAGATAGTATTAGACACATGCATGGAAATTGCAGGAGAAAAAGATATACCTTGCATGAGAAATGAGAAATTAAGAGAAAAAGAAAGCATTGAAAATTGCATTTATGCAAAAGTTTTTAAATGCATGAAGTAATGATGAATGGAAATGCAAACCAATCAATATGTGATATATGTGCTTTAAATGTACTAACTTTTAATGTTTTGCAGCATATTGATAGGAAGAGTAAAATCTCCATCTATGCATCTAAATGCTCCATCTTTGATTAAGTTTGTCATCATAAAAAAGGGGGAGATTGTTACGACAATGAAGCCGTACATGATACTTCAAGTACAAGGTTTTGATGATGAACAAGTGAAGCAACTGCATTTCAGCTAAGGCAATAAAGAAATTGAAGAATTCGATGAAGAATCTTTGAAGACTAGTGTGTAAATGTTAAATTCATTACAAGTCTTAGATTCTTGTAAGAGCCTTACTTAGAGTGCATATTTCAGTTGCATTTCACCTAAAAAGGCTTTAGAAAAACTTTTCTAAAAGAACCTTTCATGAAAATGTTTTTAGAAAACTCTTTTCTTAAATTTTCGTGTTTATTAGTCGACCAATAGACTCACCAGTCGACTAATCCTTTCGCGCCAAATTTTCTAAGAAAAATATCATTTTTGTCAAAATTAGTCGACCGAAGCTTTTATTAGTCGACCAGACAGAATGTGTGTTTTCTGGAAATTTAGCAGCAGTCGACTAATGCTTTTATCAGTCAACCAGACAGAATATATGTTTTTCAGAAAATTTTAGCAGCAGTCGACTGAAAGGTTTTTCAGTCTACTGGTGATATTATCAGTCGACTAACTCTTCTCTAGTCGACTAAGTTTCAAAAGTTTAGATTTTCAAACGGCTCGATTAACAAATCAGTCGACCGACGATAACTGTCAGTCTACTAATAACTAACTATTAGTCGACTAACTATTGTTCCAGTCGACTAATTTTGCCATTTTTTTTGAAACGTTAAAAAGGCGTGTCTTTTCATTTTTCAAACATTTTGATCGTTCAAAATAGACTGTTTTGACACCCTTTCATACCCTCAACGTATGAAAACTTTCAACTATAAATATGAGTGCATTCTACACTAAAAAAACATCAAATTCAATAGAATTATATTAAAGTACTTCTTGATTTTCACTCCTATTCATTCAAGTATTTATTTTCTCACTCACTTGATATTTTCACTTTAGCTTTTCACTCAAATTCCTTTGAGAGATAGTGAATTCGTGAGTAGATATTTCAACAACCTCAAAAGCCAATTGCATCTCATTTGCATTCATAAGAAGGCTCGTAGGTTGTGTTGTAAGTTGTTACTTATTTCTATTTTTTGTAAAAGGAAGGACTCTTTGGTTTAAAGGAATTGTTTGCTTTCAGTAGGTGTGTTACTGAAAGTGGGACCAGATTTGGTCTGTATGATCTTGTAGTTACACAAGGTTGATAGTGGAAATCTCAAGCGAGTTTTGCTTGGGGACTGGATGTAGGTCGGGAAAGACCGAACCAGGATAAATTCTATGTTCTTTGTGTGTTTGCTTTTCAAATTGCAAAATCCGTCAATATTCTGCAGACAATTTTTTAAAAGCACTATTCACCCCCCCTCTAGTGCTCGTTGCCTCAATCCTATTGCACTTTCAGCAAAATCCGTCACTAAATAGCGACAAACGGGGCGACGGACTATAGTCCGTCGCTGGTTTCGTATGCTTCATTGATTATAACGACGGATGTTTGTCGCTCGTTAATCCGTCGCTAACAAGCGATGAAAATATTCCGTCGCTACCGTCCGTCGCTAACAACATGTTTTCTTTTAGTGAAATCATTTCAGCTTTTCAATTATCACGTTGTCATTTTCAGTGTTAATGATGTCATCAACTTACACAAGGAAAAAGGTTCACTTGTCTCCATTTATTAGGGAAAATAAAGAGTAGACAACAAGGGATTGAGTAAAATCTGCATGTTTAAGGTCTTGAAAAAAAATTACAAACTGCTGTCTAGAGGCTTGTTTAAACCCATAAAAAGATTTATTGAGGTAATATACCCAGTGTTCCCCCTTAGTAGAATATTCTGAAGGAAGTTTCATGTAAATTTTGTCATCCAAGTCACCATGCAAAAAAACATTATTCACATAATGTTGATGCAGGGACCGGTCAAGAATAAAAGCAAAACCAAGTATGCATGACATGGTAACGAGTTTTGCAATGGGGACAAAGGTATCATGATAATCTAATCCTTTTTGTTGGGTGTAGCTCTTTGCAACCAAACATGTCATATATCTTTCAATGGATTCATCAGAGCGGTATTTGATTTTGTGTACCGATTTTGAACCGTGCAACTTCTTTTCATAAGGTAATTTGGCAAGAGTCCATGTATTGTTCTCCTCTAAGTTCGTAATCTCAGCTACCATAGCTTCTCTTAACTGTTCATCCCTCCTGACCATTTGGAAATCTTATAGTTCATCATGAAAAAAAATGGATACAAGGAAAGCAAAATCCTCTTTCAAAAATTAAGAGAATGAGAGATAATGACACAAGAGATGCCTGGTTCCTTTTAGCTTGGATGACATATCATGGGCACAAATTGCAACATAGGAACATTAATAATCTTCAAGGTATGGAGGTTTCGTCCGGTTTCAGTTTGATCATCTGAGCTGGGTTTGACTTAGAGAAGTGATAGGACTTTGTTCAAGATATAGGATAGAATTAATCTCGGATTAGATTGGTTTAGGGGTTCCAGTTTGATTAGTGGATGGAGGGTTGGTGTCAATGTTCTTCGGTTGTGCTCAGATTTGGACCTTATGGTTCTCTATAAGTGGTTCAAGAAGAACATGGTTTTGAGGAAATTCATTCAAGCATGGTTTAAAAAAATATATATTTTCATGAAAAATGACATCACGACTAATAAACATGGATTTGTTTTCAAGATCAAATAATTTATATCCTTTTTGTCTAAAAGGATATCCAACAAAAATGCATTTGCAAGAACAATAATCAAATTTGTGCTTGTAATTGATGTTATGAGCATAGCATAACCATCCAAAAACCTTTAAATGCTTATAGTTAAGCTTCGAATTATAAAGTACTGCATGAGACTTTTATTTTCCAAAAAAATTAGAGGGTTACCTATTTATCAAATAGGCAGCAGTGAGAACACAATCTCCCCAAAATTTGAGATGCAGGTTTGGTTGAAATCACAAGGCTCTTGCAATTTCCTGCAAATGTGTGTTTTTTTTTTCAATAACACTATTTTGTTGTGGTGTTGCTACACAACTGTGTTGGTGAAGAATGTTGTTCTCACATAAATAAATTTGAACTTCATGCGAAAAAAACTTAGTTCTGTTATCGGATCTAACAATTTTGATAACTTCTTGAAATTGAGTTTTAATCACGGTGATAAAATTTTATAAAATCCCTTTGGCTCGAGACTTAACCTCATTAAATAAATCCATGTGGATCATGAAAAATCATCCACAATAGTTAAAAACTAATGAGCCCCACATATAGATGGCGTGGAATATCCACTCTAAATATCTATGAATTAAATCAAAAGGACAAGAGGTAGTCTTTTTGCTCCGAGGAACTGACAATTGCTTGATGAGCATGAGGACAAATATCACAATGACAATCATTAAAACAAATAAAATTAAAGGTTTGAGATAGGAACTTCAATCTATGGGAAGGAACGTGGCCTAGATGCCAATACAAAGGGTCGACGAGGCCAACAGGGATAGTGGACACGACAACAACTTTACTTCCTCCTATGCTACTTTGCTCCATGTCAAGAAATTAAATATATGTCAGCATGCACTCTACCCACTCCAATTTTCTTCCTCGATCGAAGGTCTTGAATTTCACAATGAGATGAAAAAATAACATTACATTTCAATGACTTTATGAGTTTATTTATAGAGATCAAATTAAATTTGAATGAAGGAACAACCAACATATGGTCAAGATGAATTTTTGGAGATATAGAGACCGACCCCGTGTGAGTTATAGGAGAAAATGACCCATTAGGTAATTTGACGGGCTTGAGAAACTCACACAGTTTTGATGTCCAATGGCCAAAATTTTGAAGGAATTGACTTAGGAGAAGGAATGAGATTACCTGACATGTTGGCCATTGGTTGAGGTTTACATGCAAAAATCAACAATAGCAACTGATTATGTTGGTCCAGGGTAAACGATGATACCATGTTACTTGAAGAACTTTCACCATCCGATTTTGTTTGGGCAACATTAACAGATTTTTTGGAAAACCCATGGAAAAGATAACATCGATTTTTGGTGTGCCCCAACTTGTTGCAATGATCGCATTTGGGTCTCTCCTGCTGATTTTTGTCTTTGGTACATCCATCACTTCCTTGGTAATACAATGGAAGATTTCTAGTTTCCACTACAACAGCCATGTTGTGCTCCAAATTGGGTGGTGAATTTACACTTCGCTATATTTCTTCTTGGAGAAGCAGGTTATATGCTTTGTTCATGAGAATGAAAGATTCTATGATTAATGTTTGGCTGCAAACAGTCCCATCTAAAACTGAATGAGACGTTCTAGATGGTGTAGCTCGAACAGTATTGCTCTTGCTGCCCTACACTCACATGCAAGAAGCGTGACTTGAGTAAAAAGTTCATCCCAAAGGGTTTTAATCTTTGTATAATATATAATAATAAAAATAGTTTCTTGGCACAATGTAACTATGGGCCTTTGAATTTCAAATATTTGAGGTCCATTTTTCTTTTAGAATCATTCTCTCAGGTCACTCCAAGGGACGACAATGGTTTTGCCATGGATCACACTCTTATAATTCCCAAGACAAAGAGGTGAGAATCTAATAAAGTACCATATTCCCAAGACAAGGGACGACAATGGTTTTGTCATCAGCATTTGTCCTGGGTTATACGAATGATGGAGGTAATAAGGATGGTCAATTACCTCGTTGCTTCCTTGAATTTCAGAGTGCTCAGCGTTGTTGGTATCCTTTTGACTCATAGTGAAGAGCAATGGATACAATGGACCGAGCACAAGGAAGACAAGAGTTCATTTCACGTGAGTTTTTCACAGGCTCTGATACCCATGTGAAGAAGAAAACTTTCACGTGAGAGAGTACAATATCGTGTGTATCTTATTTAGAAAAAATTACAACCTCAATGTGTACAACATTGATAAAATCCCATGATTTATGGGATAGGAAAAATAACAAAATAAAAATGACGATAAATTTTGTTACAACTGTTACACAACGTCGACTTCGGCTGAGTAGAGAGCTTTCCAAAATTGATCAAACATTTGCCTTATATCTCATCTTCAACTTACCAGCTTTCAGTTGACACTATTTCAGCAAGACTTACCATATAGATTTTCAAATGTTACCAACTTACCATTTTCAAATGTAATGTGCCAACTTTTCTCCAATGCTAAGATAAAATGTCAATATTCCATCTTTATCGTTAACAATAACTCTCTTTCTCTCCTATATTATTTTTTTCAACAGAGATAGCCTGGGTTAGGCAGACCCCTATCAGTTATACAACCATACCATTTGGGGTTCGAACTTGCAACATCCTGATACAAGGTGACGTGTACTAACTGCTCCTGCCAGACAAGCGGAGCCCCCATTGGTCTCTATTCTATATTATTAATTATCAAAAGAAGAAACTCAAGAACATATACAAGAGTAGCAGACATTGGGACTCTTACGGAGTCTCCAACAAGTACCCAGCTTTATCACCAACGTTATTGCTAAGGTTATCTTTCCTAAACTTAGTTGGATACATTTTCCTTTCAAGACTAGGATTCTTGCCATATTTGGTCCATTAGTTGAATCATTTTCTTATTTTTTTTTTTGTTAAACTTAGTTTGGCGTCAATCAAGAACACCTTTAAGAAAAAGGGTTGGAAAATTGAGGTCCATGGACACGTGTCAATAGGCGTAAGCCTTTTGACCATAACGGTCATAACGCCGGATCTTTATTCCCTAAAGTGTGCAACGTTATTGCACCAAATCCTTTTACTTTTTTTTACTCGTTATAATCCCAAATAAACCGGTTTGTGGTATTAGCCACATCCCACCCGAATCCGAACCCATGTGCATTGGGGATTTTACCAGATATTTTCTCTAAAAAACACGTGCCATTACAAGAAAGCCAAAAATTGGTCTGACTGGCGTAAACGCAAACCAAAAACTATATTCCACTTCACCTACAAAACTTGGACGTCACCCATCTGTAGTGTACTTGTGGGCAACAGGCTGGCCCCACCGGCTAATGGATGGGTCTGACCGGGCCCGGTCAACAGCTTGTTGAAAAAAACCCAGCCCACACCCCGCCCGTTAGGGCTCTGGGCTTAATTGGGCCTGGTCAGGTCAGGTTTATATATATATATATATATATATATATAATCACTTGAATACTAAAAGTGAAGTACGAAAACCAAAATATGAGAACTGGAAATATGGGCATTTCAACAGTGGATGTGCTTGACATGATGTATTTGGATCTTGTATTTTTGATGAAAAATATGGTTTTTAATGCTTTAATATTTATGAAGAATATAAGCCATTGATTTTAATGCCTTAAAAAAATCTCATTTAAGGCAGGTAGATCGTCCAGTTAGATTCAAGAGCGACTTCTCATGAAACCAAGCAGGTAGATCGTCCAGTTAAATTCAATATTCAACAACAACTACGCCTTCATCCCAAAACAATTAGGGTCTGCAAAGGCCTAATGATAAATGAAGATTCTCTCTCTCTTTCTCTCTATATATAGAAAGAGAGAGAGGAATGAAATCATGCTCATTACAAAACATGTCAAACTTACCGACCCCACATCTAGATTCAGCTATCATCAAATGTACCATTTTATGTGAATCACTGGATGGGCACCCAAAGGTGCTATAGGAAAGCCGAAGATAGTTTACGCATTACCAGAGGTTGCCTCACAATGACAAAAAATAGCAACAAAGTGGGCCGGAAACAGATCTATGTAAGTTTATATGTAGGGCTTGAGCTGCGATAAAATGGATCGCAGCCTAAACTATCTTTGATCGTCAATCTAAGGCCACCGTTAGAAAGATTTTGACATATAGTATGCCAAAAAGTACTTGGCTTGACCAGATTCCATTGAAATTGGCCGCGGAATCTTTGCCCCATGTTGAAAAAATGAAGTGGTGGGTGGGTTTGGCATGATTTTTTATGGGTAGGTTTTCATTTTTCTCTCTCTGCCACGGGAAAAAGAACGAGCAAGTGTGCCCACTTGTCCCCGTCCGTTTCTGATTTGACGTCGGCGGATTCAAAATTGCAGTTGGCTAGCACCTCACGCTCACGCTACGGGAAGAGACAACTGGGCTGCTCAACCCACAGAAACGACGTGCTCTGCGAGACCCCACCACGCGAACATTATTTGGTATGAACAGCTTAAGAACGCCACCCACCATCTCCTCAAAAGATCCAGTCATATTAAGAACGCCATCCGCCATCTCCTCAAAAGATCCAGTCATATTCAGTATCCCCAAGAAGTTGGTGATATAGAGTATCAACCACATATACGCTGTTTTTTTGTTCTTACAATGCAATGATTTGTACCATTACGTGCTGTTGATACTTTATACTATGCAGTATATAAACGTGAGTAGTATCACACGTCTGATGATCACGCACACGCACAATGGGTTTCCACTCTTCGTCCTTGGTCTATCAAGCCCACTCCTCCTCCTCCTCCTCATGTCTGCTCCTCCCTAGAAGCTCCCACCATTCCACACCATGCACCATCAAGGCAGAAAAGCCCCACTCCCTCACCACCGACCAAACCAAAGCTCATCTTCCTCACTATGCCTCCCTGTTTGTCAGAATTTGCGACGCTTTGGATAGACGGATTGATCGGTTCATCGAGCGGAAGCCTATCCCACCGTTCCTAGACCCATCCCGTGTCCTCGCTCACAACTTCGCACCCGTGGACGAGCTCCCACCCACGGACTGCACCACCATCGAGGGCCAGCTCCCTCCTTGCCTTGACGGAGCTTACCTGCGCAACGGCCCGAACCCGCTGTTCGTGCACCGGCATGCCTACCACCTCTTCGAAGGCGACGGCATGATCCACGCCCTCGTCATCTCCGGCGGCCGCGCCACCTTCTGCAGCCGTTTCGTCAAGACATACAAGTACGAGATGGAGCGGCGGGCCGGCATGCCCGTGTTCCCGAGGCCCTTCTCAGGCTTCTACACGCGCGCGGGCCTGGCGAGGGTGGGCGTGTTCCTCGCGCGGATCCTGACGGGGCAGCTGAGCCCGCGTGGAGGCTCTGGCCCCGCGAACACGAGCCTCTGCTTCTTCAACCACACGCTCATGGCCCTGTGCGAGACCGATCTCCCCTACGCGATCCAGCTCACTCCTACCGGAGACGTCGAGACGTTGAGCCGGTTCGATTTCGGCGGGAGTCTCTCTACCTGCATGACGGCACATCCGAAGATCGATCCCGAGACGAGGGAGATGTTCGCGTTCCGGTACAGCCTCACTCCCCCGTTCCTCAACTACTTTTTCGTGGACCCAAGCGGAGAAAAGAGCCCCGACGTTCCCATCGACTCGCTACCCCAGCCGTCGATGGTCCACGACTTCGCCATCACGAAGAAGCATGTAGTGTTCCTCGACACGCAAATGGCCATCAAGCCCTTGGAGATGCTCATGGGGAAGGGGCCCCCCGCGGTGTACGACGCAGGGAAGCAACCGCGCATCGGAGTCATGCCAAGGTACGCAACCGATGGGTCCGCGATCAGATGGTTTCAAGCCCCCGGTTTCAACTGCGTCCACACCATCAACGCGTGGGACGACGGCGGCGATGCGGTCGTGTTGGTGGCGGCCAACACTCAGCCCATGGAAGACCTGGTGCGGAGGATAGACATGGTTCGCTGCACCGTAGAGATGGTTCGGATCGACCTCAGGGGGGAAGAAGGGAAGGTGGTCTCAAGGAAGCGTCTCTCAGAGAAGAACCTCGAGTTTGGGGTCATAAACCCCAAGTTCTTGGGGAGGAAGAACCGCTACGCTTACATGGCGGTGGGAGGCCCCATGCCGAAGGCGTCTGCGATAGTGAAGTTGGATTTCGAGAGGATTGGGAGCTGCGTCGTGGGGAGCAAGGAGTTCGGAGAGGGATGCTTCGCGGGAGAGCCGTTCTTTGTGGCGAGAGATGAGGGTGGTAGTGAGGGTGAAGAGGACAATGGCTACCTAATAACGTACGTGCACGATGAGGGGAAGGGTGAATCGACGTTCGTGGTGATGGACGCCAAGTCTCCTGATTTAGATGTTGTGGCATCGGTGAAGCTGCCGCAGAGAGTGCCCTACGGTTTTCATGGTCTCTTTGTCCCGTCTAAAGATCTTAGGGAGTAGATCGAATGATGGTAGAAAGGCACACTATATTTAGAGATTGAAAGTAAAGGCAGAAGCTGAAAGCGCAAAATAGAATTGTGTCATTTATATAAAAAGAGATTAATGGCCATTAGTGAAGCTGAATATAATCTGAAGGTCAATCAGTCTAGGGGTACCTTGATGATAAAACTTCGGTTTTGACGCCATTCATCCACAACGATGAAGGGCATCAAACGACCATGACGTTTGCTTTTGTCTCAACAAGGGCTGGTAAATGAGCCGAACCAACCAAACACGTTGTGTTTTGGCTTGGCTCGTTTAGAATGGAACCAGCTCGGGGTTTGGCTCATGTTTACTTAAACAGGTTTAACAAAAGCGATCAGACCATGTCCCAACGGGGACTGATGAGATCCATTTCAGTATTTTGGTACAGGTCAGAACCATGGATTCAAGCTTTACACCACATATATATTACGTGGGCATGATTATCGGCTTGCATATTCGTGATTGCAAAATCGATACAGTCATAATTTACTATCTGATGTTAATACATTAACAAATAGTAGAACATGATTTCAAATGTAAATGGTAATCCACGAAATAACTCGACTTTTAGGAGACCCAATCGTCTGACACTCATCGCTACAACATGATACTTAGTTATCTTGGCTGATGGCCATGTGAGCATGCTATAGCTTACATGCATGTGTATGCTATAGTTATGCTCTCCATTGAAAATCGGTAAAACCTCCAAATAAAAAGACTTTAGTTAACGAGCACGACATCATGAAATAATGATGAAAACTATCGAATTCACAAGACCATTAGTTATGATGCAACATGTGTGGGCTCATACACGGGTGAACCCTAATCACATAAGAAAAAAACATCATCGTATTTTAAATATGAACCAATATCAGTCCTAACTTTATCAGGACTAATATAAGGGTTCAATAACGGCATTTTTCTTGAAGTATATCAGTTTAGAACCCTTACCTCAATCGTCATAACTGTGAATATCTAACCAACAGATCGTAGGCACGAACCAAACGTCACCTCTGAACTATGGTTGTGCTTCCTCATCTAGCCACAACCTGAATCAAAATCTCAACCCTCCAAAATCGTGTGAAGGAAGAGAGTTGAGAGGAGGAAAGAGATTTGGAGAGGGGAGAGATATTAGAAGAGAAATAGAAGGGGAGGCGTGTAAGCCCTCTCGGTAAATTCTAGCTTTTAGGTTTTTTTTGTAAGACCTCCAAAACTTACCTTTTCTCAAAAAAAAAAAATTCAACCCCAATAGTTTCTAAAAGTTCTCTTTTCAAGACCATCCTTTATTTTCTTTGTTTAATTAAGGTGTACTATAAATTTGCAACTTTGGTTTTACAACTTTTTTACATTATTTAATATATTATATTGTGTATTAGGCTTGCCTCTTAAAGAGGTTCCGGTCATGACCAAGGGGCCCAGTAGGGTGGGACGTCCCCTCTTGTTTCAATCTTACCAAAATAAAATGGTAAGAAAATCTTGATTTCTTACCACCTAGTAACTTTTGACTCCTTATTTTATATTTGGAAAGTTGAATATCCAGCCACTAAAGAGGGCCCACTAGGGTAGGACGTCCCACCCTAGAGAGTATTTTTTCAAAACAAAATACACAACACTTTTTTTTCTTTGCTAGTTCTTGATTTTTATTATGTTAACTTTATTTTAAGGTAGATCTTCTTTTTAAATTTTCAGAATTTTTTACCATGTAGAAGTGGCACATAAGATGGGCCCACATAGGTGAAAGTCCAACCCTATGGAACTCCTACACATTATAACTTTTAGTAAATTATAAATTTTCATTCCACAAAATTTCCTATTTAATATTTCCTATGGAATTTTCAATTTAGATTTCCATTTCAATCAAGATCCAAATCTATTTATATTCCTAAATTGAATTTCAATTCTACTAAATTCCTAATTAGATCCAAATATAAATTGCATTCAATAATATTTAAGTTAAATCATATCCAAATTCAACTTCATCTTCACCCTTAATTAAATTCAAATTAAATTAAGTTCTAAATGCAAATTCACACTTAATTAAATTCAAATTCGAATCAGCATTCCATCAAATCCTAATTTAGATAAAAATTTGAATCTAATTCTAAATCCAATTATAATATCATAGATCCATTTATTAAATCAGAATTAAATTAAAATTTGAATTTAAATTTCAGAGATTGAAATGCAAATTCAATAAGACCCCAATTTCAAATACAACCTCAATTTAAATCTTTCAAATACAACCTCAATTCAAATCTTTCAAATACAACCTCAATTCAAATCTGAACTAAACTAAAACTCAAAAATTCAATTTGCAATAAATTTCAAAATTAAATTCAAATTAAACCCAACTTAAATCTAGATTAAATCCGATTAAAATAAAAAGCTCAATTCAAAATAACTTTTCAGCTTGAGATTCATTCCAAATCCAAATTAAACTTTCAAAAAATCCAAACAGAAACTCATACTTAATTCAAACTTAAATTAACTCTTTAAATTCTAAGAGAAATTCAAGTCTAATTTAACTTTAAATCTAACTAATTTCAAACTCTACTTCATCAATAATTTAATTTAACATGTAAATTTTAATTTTAAGCTGATATTAATTAAAATCTCAATTTTACTCTAATTAAATATTAAAAAACTATTTTTTATTATTTAATATTTTTTGAAAATCGAAGAAGTTATATTAGCTCCATGGACTGAACCACATCAGTCCCTACCTTGATTATAGTGATCATATGCATTAATATACATATGATAATTGAATCCCAGTATGCTCATGCTCCTTAGCATCATATATCCATTCATAGTTAGAGTATACCTACCTCAAAAGCTAAAAACAAAATTGAAAATCGAAACTGTAGGGAGCTTCACCTCCTCGAAGATTACCTTCTCCACTTAGCTACACCAACAATGGAGGTACAGTCACACTAGCTTGAGACCTCCAAAATCTTCCAATGGGGTGCATGGAATAGGGATAAGAAGAGAGAAGGGAGAGAGAGATAGCTAATAAGATAGAAATGAAGGGGGGGGGGGGGGCATGAATGGGGCTTTTTATAGGCTCTCATGGGATTCTCAATCCCTAATGGTAAGTCCCCTAAGCCCTTCCTATTCCTAATTCTTCATTCATTTAGAGTGCTAACTAATTAGGCCTCTTATAAAAAATTAAATAAACTTTTAAATGCCTTGTTTAACCTAGGCTGGTATAAAAAATAAGCAACTAACCAATATGTTGACTTTTAGCTTAAACACAATTAAGAAAAGGTTGAGCCCATCTCATAAGAATTCCCTACCTTGTAGGAGGGGCTCACCTAAGGGGCATAATAATAACTGAGATTTTTTATAATTAATAAATAGTTAAGATATGAATTTTATGCTTGAAATTAGTACAATTAAGAATATAAATTCGAGTTTGAATTACATGTGAAATTGAACCTCAGTTGAATTTGAATTTAAAATTAATTAAGAGTGAATTTATATTTAATATGTAATTTAATTTTAATATAATTTAATGTGTATTTGGAGTTGGGTTTTGATTTGGATTTATATTTTTAAAGATCAGATATGGATATGGATTGTACATGGGTTTACATACATTGGTTTGGGTCTCAATTGGATTTGAAATCCAAAATAGAAATTCATTTAAAGATTTAAATAGAAAATTTAAAATGGAATTGAACTTAAGATGTAATTTAATTTAATTTGGCATGTTGGAGTCCAAAAAGGTGGAACGTCCCCCTATATGGGCCCATCCTACTTGGCATATTCCCTAATTTGTTAATTCTAAATTGTTTAGAAACTTCTACATCTAAAATAAAAGACCTACTTTGTTTACTAATTTGAAATTTGCGACTATTTAGCTATGAACTTGAAATAGAAATTGAGAATTTTGATTAATTAGTAAAGAGGACCTCTAAGGTGGGACATCCCTCCCGAGTGGACCCCTCTTTGTTGGCTGAAGTCTCTACTTTGAGGCAAGCAAAAGTAGATTCAAAACTTTCTTAAATTCTAATAAAGACCCTAAAAACTAGATATTTCAAAATTCCTTAAATTCACTAAAAAGTTAATTAAGCTTGGTATATTTTGGAAAACATTAAAGTAGAAATAAATTTCTAAAAGTGGAGTATGAGAGAGGGGATTAAACCTTGCTTTATGAGATTTGGAAAATCCCAAGGTCCTTACTAAAAAGGGGATCTACACAGCCTCTTCTATTCTCTCTCTATCTTCTCTCTATTCTCTCTCTCCCAAATCCCATTGCTTCTCCTTCTTCCTCAAGTGTGGAGACCTCCATTGGAGGTGGTGGAGTTGCTGATAGGAGGACCAACCCAACCTACGTGCCTGCGTATTTTAGTTACTAATGGCTCGAGGTAGGGATTCTTTAGCCATGCATGTGCATAAGACCAATATGCGTATGGCTAATATAGGGATTCCAAATTATGAAACACATATACGATGAGTCCTTAACATCCTTAGGACTAATTAAATATGGGTCTTGAAGAAGTTAAATTCTCCAAAAATGTTTTCGGTAAAACTGTTTTGTTTGAGAAAACTTGTTCTTTTGGAAAATATTTTTGGAGGCTATGAAGATTATATGGTTATGGGTTTTGCATATGGAATGTTTAGGGTCTATCAGTCCAATTGAGGTATATAAACTGACCACATAAGGACTCTAGTGGTACAAGGCTCCAAAATTGAATTTGGATATAAGTCGGTTTAGGAGAAAACCCTATACCTGATTTGCTCTTAGGAGGTCAATATGGGATTTTGAAATCACATGTGGCATAGATTTAGTAAGGATCTGTTTACACATATAAAATTCAGATTCATGATGAATATGAGATTTTATATAAAGGTGTAACATGAAATTTATTTTTTTTGTAAAAAACATCTAGATATAATTGCTAAATTATCAACTGAGTTAAATTTATAATTTTATTGATTTCAGCATGCTTAGTATGGTAGTCAGTAAATGTTAAAATTGTGTAAACAACTTGTTTAAGTCTGGAAATTCATTTAAAAGTGATTTGATGTGCTTTCGCAAATTAAAATGCTTTTATGGTCATTTGTACGCAAAACATGTACGTAGGATGTTGATTATTTGAGGAATTCTATTTTTCTTATTTCCAACATGATTCTAAAGATGTTAATTTGTTTATAGAACACATGTATACATCATGCTTGGTCTGTACCAGTGAATGTATGTGATTTACTTCAGTTAGATAGCATGTTAAAATATTAGTTTAATTATTTAAGTAAAATGCTACACTCAGTTTAGTGTTTCGAACTGGACCAGTTCCAAAGAGTTATATGGAACTCCCTAACCGCAAACTTGATGGTCATAAAATGTTTTTAGGGTCTTCTATACATATAGAAGATGTTTTAAAAAAAAAATCTGGCAGGATTATTAAATCTTTATTTATTTAATAATTATAAAAAATTTTATGCGTATTACAAAACTATCCCTTCACTCTGACATGATCCTCCCTCTAACTTCACAATTGAGCAATAAATAAAATACATGCATGAACAAGGGAATTTCAAGCTTCCAATAATTAGAGAAAAACTGCCTTGCTCGCCAACTTCATTAGCATAAAACTCACCCCGAGGTTCCATCTCCAACCAACTTTCCTTTTTTGGAACGAACTTTTTTGGAATGGTTATTTTATTAGAGTAGGTAGGAGGATTGCCAACTTTAAAACTAGGGATGACAGTGGACCAGGGCGGAGGACAGGGTCTCCACCCCCGCCCTGTTTCAAAATCTGAACCTTCATCCCCGCCTCCATCCCCTCATGGGGATGGATTTTAACCTCCACCCCCGCCTCAATCCCCGTTTCATGTCCTCCATCTCGGTCCAAATGGGGGTGAGGCAGGGCGGGGCCCTGTTTCCCCTCGATCTATAGTCATTCCTTAAAGGATTGAGGATGGGGTGCGGCGGGGATTGAGACGGGGGTGGGGTAGGGTGGGGGAAAGCGTAAGTCCATCCCCGCACGGGGATAGATTTTAACTTTCATCCCCGCCTCCATCCCCGTTTCAAGCCCTTCATCCCCGGTCCAAACGAGGCAAGGCGGGGCCCCATTGTCCCCCGGTCCACTGCCATGCCTATTGGAAACCCTTGTTTGTACCCGCATATATTACCAAAAAGTATGCACACATTTACTTTCACCTATATATGTCTTTTTCTTTATGTTGTGTCCCCTAAAACGATAAAGATGACTCGTATATATGATCAAACTCAATTATATTTACGCACACCTCTCCTCCTGATAAGTAATAAAATTTGAAATTCGCCACAAAAATAAACTTTTTTTTTGGTGAAAAAATGCCCCAAGTTGAATGTTTGGCCTGATTTTAAAATATTTAAAATAGGCTAAAAAACACATGCTAAGAATTAAATATTTACATTAGCATAAAAGAAAGGCCAACTTAATAATGGATTCTCAATCAATGTGGAGGCGCGAGACAGCCGCACACCCACTTGACGAAACGAATGAGCAAGTGTGGGCCCTGCATATACCCACTTGACGGTTTGGTTTTTCTCGTGATCCGGTGAATGACCATCGTTCTGCTCGGAAGACGCGAATACATGGTGACTAGGGGTGGCAATCGGGTCGGGTTGGCGGGTTGGCGTGTCAGCATACCTCAACCCGAACCCGACCCGTTTATTAAACGGGTCGGCTGTGGCAAACACGAACCCGACCCGTTTAATAAACGGGTAACCCGACACGACCCGCCAACCCATTTAATAAATGGGTTGGGTCGGGTAAACGGGTTTTCAGGTTCGCGGGTCAGGTTGGCAGGTCGGGTTAACGGGTTTTCAGGTTCGCGGGTCAGGTTGGCAGGTCGGGTTGGCGGGTTGACGGATCGGGTTGGCAGGTAGTCAGGTTGGCGGGTCGGGTTGACGGGTCGGGTTGGCGGGTTGGCAGACGGGTTGGCGGGTTGGCGGGTCGGGTTGGCGGGTCGTGTCAGAAATTGCCACCCCTAATGGTGACCGTTCTTGTGGGAGCCGTGGGTGGATTATGGATCTGATTACTTGATCTGTCAAATCACCAAGCATTGGTACTGTAAGATCATCACATCCATTCAAGTGACTATTTCTTTTTGGAATCAAATAAAATTTATTAGAAAGCAGCATAAACGATAAGAAATCGTTACATTAAGAAAGCGACCTAACCGGCTGCCCAACCAAGAAATTAATATCATCCTTAGGCTAAACCGCTCCAGCATAATGATATATATCCGACTGAATAGCATAGAGCACAGTCATAGCATCAGATTTTTTGTCATTAACCATTTCAAGAGACTAGAAATCCGTCTATCAAATCACGTGTGGTAAGATTATCACTAAGGATGTCAACAGTACTAACCCGAATCTTATGGGATTTGGTAAGGTAAGTTGCATCCTAATACTAAACGGGTCGGATTTTGGTTTAATGAAATCGGACTGGGAGTCGGATCCGATTTTAAAAAGCAATCTAATTTAAATGCTAGCGGATGAGCGAAACCCCACTTTTCAGAAAATTGTCATCCTCTTGTCCGATAGAAGCAGTCGGTGCACGTGACCATGTGTTGGGGGAGGTTGCAAGGTCAAAACCCAATGGTACGGTTAGTAGTATAACCGGTTGGGGGTGGGACTAACCCCAGCTTGCCTATAAAAAAAAAATATTTGTCACGTCTCAACAATGCATGTCTCATTTAAAAGTTATAATGATGTTAAATATCATTTTTGAAAACTAAAATCAGCACTAACAAAGCAACAAACACTATTACCATTTTCAACGTTTCACTAATATTCTTTGCAATATGTTCATAATTTTTAATAAAATTATTAAAGCCAGATCCATTCATCAAATATTGGATCTAGAGTAATTCAAGCCTGAGACGACTCATATATGATCATTTGCAAGTTGAAAAACAATCAACTCATTAGATGATTGTTGGTTATGCAAGAGCTTTTCTTGACATTTGTGGCATTGCAAGCAAAACCAAAGGCTACGATGCCTCTTATGTGCAAATTAAAGAGGGATAAAAAAGTATACTATATATGAACTATTGTATACTAATTTTAAAGATAGATTAAAATCAATGAAAATAAAGCATGTTAAAGATCAATAATTAATCTACAGTATGAACTATTATATGCTAATCTAATGTTAAATTAATAAAAACAAAGCAAAGCAAGAATAGTTACTATACTCAGCCACTCTCCATCTCCTTCAAGTTCTATCTAAATCCTCTATTTGTAAAAGAAGAAACCTTATGAAAAACATAAATATTCTTCTAAGTTTTCTTTAATCCTCTCTTATAATCGAGAAGCTTTAGAAAACAAAAACATAAAATCCTACGTGTATTAATTTTTAATATTGAAATAAATTACAAAAGTATCTGAATTCTCAAGATAGATCCACATGGATCTATATCTTCAATTTGGAATGTGTCTTGCTCCTAGTTTACAGCAGAGAGTAAAGAGTTGTATCGTACAACTTGAAAGGTAGAAAAAAACAAAACAACAAACAAAAACAAGCAAACAAAGTTGCTTGGTTTATACTAGATTATGACATGAAGTAGAAGTTCAAAATTTCACAAGTCCTTAGTTCCAAACGCATTCATTGAATTGGTTAATTATATTTTGTTAATTACAAATCACCCATCATTTTTATGTCGGGGTCAATTAATAAGATTGTAAAGTTTATAAGATATAGAAACCTTTCCCATTTGATTACACGTGGTTCCCCAAAGGTATTACAATGCTTCTTTGCCAAAGGATTGTAGATGAATGTTAGTAAAGGATAATTGAGCTTCTAGATCTTTATTTGTCTTCAAGAAGCCTCTTCTCCACACGACTTTGGATCTGGGCCCACTAGCACCTCTTCACAATCTTGACTAACAGAGACAACAAACCATTTGTTCTGGATTACTTTTCGGTGTTGCTTTATTGGTCGCTGCTGCTGCAAGAGGTCATCGATCTGCAATTAAGGGTCTCCTCTACTGCTGCACTTCATTATATACTGGCTCACACCACAAGAAATCAGACCTTTATTGGCGCTACATTAGCGCCAGTAAAAGAGCTTAAAGTTACTACTGCTTCCATCATAACATTCCCCGTTCTACTTTGTCATATGTTCTTACTCTCATTTGATAGAAGCATGCAATTGTGTTTCAGTTCATGCATGCATTCATCTTTAAAGTTGCTGTTGCTTCCTCCATGATATCTGTTGTTCCATTTCTCATACAAGTGGGCTACCTAATTGAGAGTAGATAGCATGAGTAGACCTTTTACAATATTTTACCTCTCACATACATCTCTCTAGACGCAGGACATGAGAGCATAACCACATAGTGTGTGTGTCCCATTTATCCTTTTCTCCCTTTATTATGCGATGCCTTTTTTTTACATGTTATCAAGTTTGCTAAGCAATTATCTAATAAAGAAACCATGCAAAATCACCTCAGTCTTTACGAAGCCAATAAAGGATTTCTGTCCTGGAGCTCTCCTTCTGAAAACAACTAAATTATGATTATAAGGTTTGCAGATAACAGTAGCAGGTTAAAGATCAGCCATCTTATCCTCTTCTACAACTCATTTTTCATTCAGATAGTGCAGGAGTAGCAAGTTATTGATATCTTTGTCATTAGAGAGATAAGAACTATCTAGATGGAGTTGTAAAAACGTGGTTTCAACTGTACGCGGGTCCACCCAGAACATACCCATCGAGCATTACATGAGAAGATATGCATATCTTATTGATAAGACCTCTTTTTTCGAAGATGCCCAGAATTAACTTTTGCCGATAGTAGAACATTTTTATAACCTTTTTTTGTGCATAGTTTGCATGTAGAGTCATATGAATACTTGAATATGTTCCAATTGCTGCTAAAGTACTTCCCATAGTGCATTGCTACTTTTTCTTGAGCTTTTTTCACTACCGTTCTATTTTATAGCCAAACTGATAATGATGCTGGTGAATGAAGACTGTTTCTTGGTTAAAACCGAGTTTAAAAGTGTTTATACCATCTATATTTTGTGCATATGTCCAAAATTGCATTGTCCTTCCAGTGCTAGGCTGGATATTTGGAAGGGAAAGGAGATCCCTCCAAGATGGCACGTAGACTCGGTCAATTGATTTCATTGCAGGGATGGGCACCAGATCTGGCTTTAGGTGGATTTGCTATTAGTGGTACCCAAAAAAATCATGTTTTTATGTCAAAAACACACGATCCAAAGGTTGTTCAGGTTGGACCAACCCGTGATCAGACCCACCTTGAGTTGGATTCAGGTTGGCCCTACCCATGACCAAACTCGACTCACTTGGAGTTGGATTCAGGTTGGTTGGGTGGGTTTAACCAATACCCAACCCAAGCCTGACCCATTTTAGAAGACCAAGGGTAAGTTAGTCCTTTACTACAAAAACAATGCTTTAGAAGGCCTTCTAATGTGCCAAACACACCATTAATGTTTAAAAGTCTTTTCAAGTTACTGTTTACAAACAACTTCTTTATCCTATATATGAACTTCTAAATTGTCATCCCCATAATGGATTTTTACGGAAGTTCATCCACAATATGGAGCGCCAAATGCGACCTTATTGGAGCTAATGTTGTGCCAGTATATGGGTCCACTGGTAATGCTTTTACTAACACACTTTTTTAGTGCCAGAATAGGTATTTTTTCTGGCGCTAAAAAAGTGCTAGAAAAGAATCCTTTTTTAGTGCTAAATTAATTTTTTTCTTACGTAACTTGTTCATAAATTGATTCAATAATGAACTTCCTTAGACATTCATTTATTTATTCATTCATTCGAAATGAACCTAGTCATTTGTTTCATTTATTTTAAAATGAAATTGGTTATACATACATTCATTTTTTGCATTCAATATGAACCAACAATGATATTCATTCATTTATTCATTACTAAATGAAAATGCTTATACATACATTCATTAAATAATAAACTTGCTCATACATACATTCATTTATTTATTAAACAATAAATCTACTCATAAATGCATTTAATCATTAATTAAAAAATAAATATACTCATATGTATATTCATTCATTTCATTCATTTAAAATGAACCTGATTATTCATTTCATTCATTCTAAACTGAACTTGTTCATACATACATTCATTTTTTGCATTTATTGTGAGCCAACTCTTATAATATTTCATTCATTCATCACCAAATGAACATGCTTATATATTCATTGAATAAAAATTGAACTTGCTCATATATACATATAACTTTTTATAACTCAATATTCACATTTAAAACCCAGCAAAAAACACCATATTTAAAGCATATATACACACACAACTATATATATTTCTTCTTTCAAACCTCCATAACTTCAACATTCATATTTGAAGCCGTGTAAAAAATACAACATTCAAAGCATACATAACTCACAATTATATATATTTCATTTTTCAACCCTTTATAACTTCAACATTTACATTTGTAATACTGTAAAAAATATAATATTTAAAACATACATATACACACAACTATATATGTTTCTTCTTTAACCCTCCATAACTACAACATTCACATTTATCACATACATAACTCCAACACTCCATAATTGCATCATGCACATATTCAACTCACTATAAAAAAATTCATGCATAAAAAGGAGATAGTCTGAAAGTTCACACATATATTCAAACCAATATAGAATTATTTTTACTTGATAAACAATGTCAGATAACAAAACAAAAACAAGTTTTGTTTCAAATATATATAGTTTAAAGATCACGAATTACATGAAGGCGAGGCAGTTTCGAAACCAGAGGTGCACCACGCTTGTATACAAGACCTGCGAATAAACATAGATGAAAAAATCACACACACACACACACACACACACACACACACACACACACACACACACACACACACACACACACACACACACACACACACATATATATATATATATATATATATATAGTGATAATGCATAGCTACTTAACCTATGCTTAATTGTGTTGATCGTCCATCGTGGGCGTGATGGATGGTCAACGTGCAAAAAAACCCAAAATGATGATGTTTTGGTGCAAGAATAAGCAAAAAATAAGTAAAATCCCATTTAGTGACATTTTTATGTGCCACTAAAGGTCCCAGTTCTGCTGGGACCTTTAACGATGCATAAAAACAATGCTAAATGGTCCATAGGAACTCGCGTGACATTTAATTTGAAAGTAGTTTTTGGTGGTGTTTTTATAAGCTAATTATGTTGGGACCTTTAGCAATGCTATAAAAGTGCCACTAATACCCTTTTCACCATTTTTGCATATTTTTGCATTAAAAAAAGGCTAAGCGTCCATTGTGCACACTATGGATGCTCTGCAACATCAAGTAGGTGTTCAAGCACCTATTGATTATGCAACTACACATCACTCTATATCTATATCTATATCTATATCTATATCTATATATATATATATACATAACTAAATATAAATTCATGTATAGGATTATAATATTTAGTTATATCAACTTAATTAAGGAGCTTGTGAGGAACTCGATTGATTGTTGTTCACCATTCTCAATAACAGATCATTCATCCTTACAAGCTCCGATAGAAAACCTGTGAGTTGCTCTTGCATTACATCTATCTTCTCATGATATATAGTTTTTTGATGCAAGAGATCAGCTCAACTTAGACCTGCACTGAATACAGCCTTGTTGGACACCCCCATGACAAACATCTATCTGTACACATCCATCTTTGTCTGGTCCTGAAACTTGAGAGAGGACATCCTCTTGTGATGGGCCATCTACAAATGCATCTGACATCTGAGACAACTAAGCTATCTTGTCTCTGATCTCCATCTGCAAGACAATGTATTAATTCAATAAGAATTACATATTTTATTTTCATACATAAATTTTCTATAAATAACAATAAACCCTAATAAAGCAAATAGGCCTGATCATCGATTGATTTGTTTCTGCACTGACAACCCTAGGTTTTTTGTTAGTATGGGTCATGTGAAATGCCTGCTCTTGAGAAGGCTTTGTCCTTTCATCATCAACCTATGTATAAATGGAATGTGATTAGAAAGTGTAAAGTCATATACATACATGAATGACAACTATGCAAAATATGATAAATACATTCTCTTCTCGATATCGTATGAAACTCTTCGTGCCCATAGTGTGCAGAAATTTTTGTTGGGCACGATTGGTTGTGTTCTGTGTACTTAGCACCTACAAAGATATATAAGTGAGTATCTGATATAATGAATGCATACAATATTAACATATAATGGAAAATGCAAATCCTCAAAGGACAAGAATCAAAATGATGCATCAAACATTCTCACTGATGGTCAGGAATGTAAGGTGGACGTGCAACAATACGCTCCTCAAGAGTACTATGCTGTTTATCGATCATCCTAAGCTTGAACATGAAGTTTCTCTAGGTTTTAGTGTATTCCTTCGGCACCAATGCCTTTATCATCTCCAAAATTTCATACTTTTTCTGCATTAACAATATATGTATCTTACCTATTGTTGAAGAAATATATGCTAAAGACCAAATAAATTATAAATTATCTATATTTGGAATATACATACCAGAAATGAACCCCAAACATCCTCCTTGTAAGAATCTGATAATGCATGCTAGGTCAAAAAATGTAAAGGTGTATGACAATGATCTCATGTGATGGTTCATATAAAGCTGCTAAGGTATTGTGCCTCTCGCCTTACGTGTTGCCCATACTTATTAATGAAAACCTTATGCTTCTGTCTCCAGCGAAGGCCTATACTAGCCAAAGCACGTGTACGCCCTCTTGTCCTCCTAACTACTATAAAAAATATGCATCGATAATTTGTTTTGGTACCCAAACTAAACAATACTACACTGTCAATATGACATAGCAAATACCTAATGACTCAACATGCATTTCAGATTCATGCATCGATGCTTGTGATAATACAAGTCTAGGATTTTTCATCTATTGAAAATTGAATAATAAGTTAAAATTTAAATCATATATATAAAAAAAGGATTAACATGCATTCACAAAATAAATTACATAATTAAGAATTAAAATGCAAAACTCATAAAATCTAATCATACACGAGAAAAAAAAAGAATTAGCATGTATTCACTAAATAAATTAAAAAAAAATAAGAATTAAAATGTAAAACCTAACAATTTTAAATCATAAATATGAAAAAAATAGAATTATCATGCATTCACATAATAAATTACATAATTAAGAATTAAAATGAAAACCCCCAAAAATATAAATCATACATGAGAAAAAATAGAAATAGCATGCATTCATAGAATAAACAATAAAATTAACAATTAAAATACAAAACCCATAAAATCTAAACCATATTTAAAAAAAATTAGATTAAGAATGCATTCACTAAATAAATTACAAAATTAGCAACTAAAATGCACAACCATAAAATCTAAACCATAATTGAAAAAAATTAGACTAAGCATAAATCCACTAAATAAAACCCTAAATTAGAAATTAAAATGCAAAACTTCTAAAATCTAAATCAGACATGAGAGAAAAAAAATAAAATTAGCATGTATTTATAGAATAGAAACAATATTAGCAATTGAAATGCAAAACCCATAAAATCTAAATCATACTTGCAAAAAAAAATTAGATTAAGTATGTATTCACTCAATAAATTACAAAATTAGAAACTAAAATATGAAGCTCATAAAATCTAAATCATAGCTTGAAAAAATAAATAAATTAAGCATTAATTAACTAAATAAAATCCTAAATTAGCAATTAAAATACAAAACCCCTAAAATCTAAATCATACATGTAAAAAAACTAAATTAGCATGCATTCACAAAATAAATAAAAAAATTAGCAATTAAAACACATGACCCATAAAATCTAAATTATACTTGAAAAAAAATAGATTAAGAATGCATTAACAAAATAAATTACAAAATCAACAACTAAATGTAAAACCCATAAAATTTAAATCATACTTGAAAAAAAATCTGACTAAGCATGTATTCACTAAATAAAATCCTCAATTAGCAATTAAAATACAAAACTCTAAAAAACTAAATCATACATGAGAAAAAAAAAATAGAATTAACATGTATTCATAGAATAAAAAATAATATGAGCAATTAAAATGAAAACCCCATAAAATCTAAATCATACTTGAAAAAAAATAGATTATGTATGCATTCACTTAATAAATTATAAAATTAATAATTAAAATACAAAACAAATAAAATCTAAATTATATTTGAAAAAAATTGAGTTCAGCATGCATTCACTAAATAAAACCTTAAATTAATAATTAAAATATAAAACCCCTAAAGT
The DNA here is from genome assembly GCF_984573655.1 of Nuphar pumila. Lineage (NCBI taxonomy): Eukaryota > Viridiplantae > Streptophyta > Magnoliopsida > Nymphaeales > Nymphaeaceae > Nuphar > Nuphar pumila. The sequence continues at coordinate 68,891,935 of NC_143264.1, read as the reverse complement.
CTAAATAATACTTGAAAAAAATTCAAACTTAGCATGCATTCACTCAATAAATTATAAAATTAGCAATTAAGATACAAAACTCATATAATCTAAATTATACTTAAAAAAAATAGATTAAGCATGCATTAAATAAATAAAACCCTAAATTAGCAATAAAAATACAAACCACTAAAATTTAAATCATACTTAAAAAAATAATATTTACCAAGCATTCTGTAAATAAATGATAAATTAATAATTAAAATACAAAACCAATAAAATCTAAATCATAATAGAAAAAAACTTTGGATTAAGCATGCATTCACTAAATAAAACCCTAAATTGGCAAATAAAATGCAAAACTCTTAAAATCTAAATCATACTTTAAAAAAAATGGATTAAGCATGCATTCATTAAATAAAACCCTAAATTGGCAATTAAAATACAAACCCCTAAAATCTAAATCATACTTAAAAAAATTAGATTTAACATACATTCACTAAATAAATTATAAAGTAGTAATTAAAATGCAAAACCCATAAAATCTAAATCATACTTGAACAAAAAAATTGGATTATGCATGCATTTACTTAATAAATTATAAAATTAGCAATTAAAATACAAAACCACTAAATTCTAAATTAAATTTGAATAAATAAATAAATTTAGCATGCATTCACTAAATAAATTACAAAATTTATAATTAAAATGTAAAACCTATAAAATCTAATTCATACTAAAAAAGAAAATTAGATTCAAGGTACATTCACTCAATAAATTACAAAATTAATAATTAAAATATAAAATCCTTAAAATCTAAATTATACTTGAAAAAAATCAGATTTACAATGTATTCACTAAATAAATTTCTAAATTAGCAATTAAAATATAAAACCCTTAAAATCAAAACATACATGATGAAAAAATTGGATTTATCATGCATTCACTCAATAAATTTAAAAATTAACAATTAAAATACAAAACCCTTATAATCTAGCTCATACTTGAAAAAAAATTAGACTTAGCATGCATTCACTAAATAAATTTCTAAAATATCAATTAAAATACAAAACCTCTAAAATCTAAAGCATATATGAGAAAAAAATTCAGATTTAGCATGTTTAATAAATTACAGAAATAAGGATTAAAATGAAAAACCCCTAAAATCTACATCATACATGACAAAAAATCAGATTTAGCACATATTCACTCAATAAATTATAAAAATCTTATTTAAATTGCAAAACCCTGAAAATTTAAAGCAAAACATAAAAAAAGTTTAAAATTTGCATGCATTCAATCATTAAATTGCAAAACCTTTCAAATCTTCTCTAACCAAAAAACCAAATCAGATTTAAAATGAAACACCTTGCAAAAAATTGGGTTCTAAACCACTAAAACTCCTAATTGCATGTGAGGGAAGAGAGAGCACCTTCGATGAGGACGCCAAAGATGATGCTGTCAGGAGTGAAGGATGCCAGAGAGAGGAATATGATGGTGGCCACCAGTCAGACGCAGTGAAGATAGAGGGGAGAGAGAGAGAGAGAGGGCGGTGGTGGTTGGCAGTCCGAAGGGCAGAACCAAATGGCGTTGATGGCCAGGTCAATGTGGTGGCCAACGATCCTCACCCGTTTACTGGGGTAAAGAGGCAACAACGACAGAGAGAGCACTTGTGGTTGATAGTCTAAAGGGCATAACCAGAGGGCATCAGGCAGTCCTCAGTCGATCACCGGAGTAGAGGCATGCGCGCGAGAGAGAAGGGGGAATTAAAAAAAAAATTAATGCATTTTACTGGCACACTTTTTATGTGCACCAGAAAAAATTACTTTACGCACTTTCTGTGTGTGGCAAAAAATGTTCATTATACTGGTACAGTCTCCCTAGCGCCAGTATAACCAACATTTTCACTGGCACTACCTAAAATAGCACTAGTTAAAATTCTCTTTTATTGGCACGCTAGTAAAAGCGGTTTTTCTTGTAGTGTCATTTCTTGGGTTTTGGTACTATGTTTATGTGCCTGTTTATGTAAATGTTGATATGTCATCACCCTGTCATTTGCCTACACTTTCCATACATTGAATAAAACTATAACTTTCTTTCAAAAAGGAAAAAAAGAACCTGTTATTCAAAATCAAAGCTACAAACAAGTGTATAATACCTGATGTGGGGGTGTTGCTTTAAAATTTTGCGTGGTATAAGTTTGTTGATTATGTATTTTTTTCCCTATATTTTTTGAACCTTTTGGATATTTTAGATACAAATTTGGTTTTGTAAATATTTTTTTTTAAATATATAAAAAATTACATCAACCAAGCTCACTTGTAGGGATGTAAATGCTTCAGATTTGGATAGGATGTGTCCAATACCATATTCTATTTTGTTTTTAAAGAAAGGCGAGCCAAGTTATTATTAAAGATGGGCAGAATTATCACAGTACAGAGTATCAAGTGATGAGATATCACTTGACCATAGGAGCATATGTTAAAAGCTAATTCAATTGAGCTAGCAAGTTGGACCCCTAGTCAGGCCATTTCCATTTGGTCCTCTCGCTTGGTTCCCAGTTAATAGAAGGAAGAATAGTTTGAGGGCCCTTCTGCTTTCCCCTAAAGATGTTATTCCTCTCTAACCAGAAGCTTCTCCAAGCCAGTAAAAACCAACACCTCCAAGAGAACCACTTACCCTTGGGTGGTTCGATAAGCATGCACCGAAGGCACCTACCCTGCAGTTGTCCTTCCCAATCCTGATTCTTCCATGCAAACTGTAACAGTGAATGAAAGAAGCCACAATCTCTAAAGAGATGAGTCAGTTTCCTCCCCGTAGCCACATGAAGAACAATGGCTTGTGATTTGGAATCCCAACTTCTTCAAATATATATCCATCTTGACCTTCATGTTAATCACCAACCACTCGAAAATGAACCCCTTGGGGGGAGTCCATTACCCTAAAGCACTCCTAGTAACCATGAAATAGAGGGTGGATACAAGGACCTGTAAGAAGAAGACACTGAAAAATGGCTATTGTTAGAGAACTTCCAGGTAAGCTCATCCTCACGTGTAGTAATCTCTACTGCATTTGGATGCAACATCATAATGCAATTATCATTATTAAAGGAAATTTCTCAAGATATCATATACATGTACATCAATTAATAACACAATGTTTAAAAAACAAGAAAAAGAAAAAGGGTCAGAAAGCAAGAACGGCCAAATAACCTTTTAACTTCTTGATTTCGCCATCAAAAAAGCAAATTAGATCTTTTTTGGATTACAAGGAACCCTCATCGAAGCGAGGAAAACCCCGGGTGGGGCTCACGACCACTTTGCCCTACGTAGCCCACCTCTGAAAGCTACCAAAACACAACATCAGTGTGTTGCGCCAATGGGTTTTCATTTGGTGCTTTCATCACCCTCACAACCACCATGCCACGCGGCCCACCCCCACGGTGGTAGTAGATTAAGTTTTATGATGTGATACAAGATTGCGAAGGGGGCTAAGGTTCATTAATGACAACTTGATAGTTTTGGAGCTTGAGCTTGGAGCCAAGGAAGGTGGGGGTATAATATTAAGAGATTGTGAATAGCAAATGCCTTCAACAAATTGTGATTAAGAGTGGGGTTATGAAGGCTATGGTTGGGGTTTTATTGCTCATTTCACATTCATCAACAAGCACAGGAATCAACCTCATTTAAATGGGGAGATATTTGGAGTATTTTCTGGATGGAAAGCAAGCCATTAACCTTTCTTATATTTTTGTCCTTTCACCAACGATTATAGATAGGATAGCTACTACCTGGCTCTGTAGCTAGGGGTATTCTCATAATCATTTAAGAATAAGAAAATAGAAATAAGTACATCTTTAGCGAGTGAAGAAACTTATTTGCCAAACTGGCATCTATTCAAATTATTTTGGTATTGGTAGCTTATTTTGATCTTGACCTATATCAAATGGATGTGAAAACGACCTTCTTAAATGGTGAACTAAATGAAATTATTTTCATATAACAACCAGAAGGTTTTTAAATTGAAAATCAAGAGGATAAAGTATACATGTTGAATAAATCATTGTATGGACTTAAGTAGTCAACAAGACAGTGATATTTGACTTTTCATAATCCTATAATCGAGTTGGGTTATGAGGCAAATAGTTTAGACTACTGTGTATATGCCAAGAATAGTGGGTGTAAGTTTAATGTGTCATCCTTCTATGTTGATGATATATTAATTGCAGAAAATGACATAGACATGATAAATATGACTAAATCGTGGTTAAGTTCTCAATTTGAAATGAAGGATATGGATGGAGCTTTATATATCCTTAGAATTAAGATACAAAGAGATAGAAAATCAAGATTCCTATGTCTAAGTCAAGAAAAATATCTTGATCACATTCTAAAAAAATTTAGAATGGAAAGTATCAAGGTAAATGGTACTCCTATAGTAAAAGGTCTAAAACTTAGTAAGAAAGATTGTCCAAAAGATGAACAAGAAAAATTGAATGTTCCCTATGCCTAAGCAATTGAAAGCCTAATGTATGTAATGCTTTGCACTAGACCTGATTTAAGTTTTGTTGTAAGTCTAGTGAGTAGATATCAAAGTAATCCTGGGCTCTCTCATTGGGAAGCAGTGAAAATAATTTTTCGATATCTAAAGGGAACTAACTCAAGCTATGCTATCAGTTCAATAGTTTAAACCTTGTAGGTTATTCAGACACTGACTTTGCTGGTGATAGAGATAAAGTGGTCATGCAAGAAACAAAGATGTGTAGCACAACATACCCAGGAAGCTAAGTATATTGACTGTAACATGACAACCATATTTGGAGTGTGGATAAATCGCTTCCTAAATGAGTTGAAATTGAATATTTTAAAAGATCCAATTCAATTTTATTGTGATAACAAAGCTGCTATAAGACTAATACAAACAGGAGCTGATAGCTCTAAAAGTAAGCATATTGAGGTTAAATATCAATATATTCACGATATGCTTATGAAAAATAAAATAACAGTGGACTATATTCCTTCAAGTGACATGGTAGCAGATCCGCTAACCAAGGCAATCACTGATGATGTTTTCACTAGACATGTGAGTCAGATGGGACTCAGTTATGTCTAAGTGATGAGTGAGTAAAGATCACTCAGAAAGTATGTATACAAGGTTTCAGTTGAGAGCAAACATATAAATACAGGATATCCCTTATGACCAAGTGGGAGATGTAAGACTATATGACTATAAGGTGACTGTTGGGGGCTATTCCAATAGTCACTATGTTTAAAATGCAAAGAGATGTATCTCTTGGGGCTGAAGGGTTTTCTCCCAGGGATGTATCTCAAACTTGAACTCTTTACAAGATTACAAATGCAGTGGAATAGTATGGAAACATACGATACAAGAAAGGCATTCAAATTGTAAGTGAGTTGAGAGTATGGACCTCCCTAGTATTTTGAGCGTAACAACGTATACTTCACCCCATAGTAATTCTGTATCCGAGCATTCAAGTGGTTACAAGGCATCCCTTGCCACAAGAATTAAGATAGGTCTACTTCTCGGTGGGCACTAGGGACCTGAAGAGTTTCACCAACCAGAAAACTACCAATGTGTGCTAGTCGGTGATGGGAAGTTTTTCCTTTGCTAGCCAAAAAAATAAAAATCTTAAAAAAAAAACTAGTTTTTTTAAACATTATGAGATTTTTCTAAGAACAAGATTTATGGCATTGCCCCACGTATCATAGATAGTGCACTGGTCGTGTTTCACACGATGTGTAGTGGTTGCCAAAATGTGCCCCCCCCCCCCCCCCCCGCCCTCTCACCTATATGATTAAACATGTAGATAGAACTTGTTGAGATTTTTTTTTAAATCTTCACAGAATGAAGTGTAAGTGTATCACTGCCAATCCAAACGAGTCTATGTTGGGGCAAGAGAGCCTAAAGGCCAACACACTTTTTCAATGATACAAGATTAACATCATCTGTCATTTTTTGAAGCTAAACCTAGGGCAAAATTGAAACAAAAATCCAGTTCTAAATTTCAATCTTTTGAAAGATTAATCATGCATACATTTTACATGTTTATTCATCTTATTCTATGCATGATCTAGTGTAAAATCGCATTAAAAACTCATCTTTATTGTTGTTTTTGAGAAATTGCTTTGAAACCCAATTTTCAGAAAAAATCATATTTTTCGATTCGACCCTGTGTTTTTCAGTATTTTTATTAGATTTTTTTTAATTCATAGTTTAGTTAGATTATGACTTACTTTATTACTTTGAATTAGTTTTAGAAAACACCCCCTTTAAAAACACGTTTTTAAGAGGGGACCTGTTTTGGGAATTGAAAAATATTTTAGACTCCTTTTGAAAACTTTGTTTTTAACCTAATTAGACTTATAAATAATAGTTTTGAGGGCTGGAAAAATATTTTTTCCAGCAGCCCTCTTGCCTCCCTTACCTCTTGCCTCCATCTTCCCTTCTTTCTTCTTCTTCGTCGTTCTTGGCCGATTTCTTTTCTCCTTCTATTTCTCCTTCTTCCTCTTCTTATTCTTTATTTCATCGATCCTCTAAACCCTGTCTTCATCGGCTTTTCTTACCTTCTTCATCGGGGAGGCTTGTATGCAGCTGGGACCAACCACTTTCTCCTATCAACCAGTCCGTCGGAGGTGATCCGCAAGGTGAGCTTCTTCTCCTCCATCTCTGTAGTTTAGGATCATCTCATACATCATAGTTAGTTTCTATTTTAAATAGATTTATATATTTTTTCACATAGAATAAAAATTGGATTTTATTTCGTATAGTATAGATTTGATCGTTGGTTTCACCATGGAATAGATTAGATTTAGGTTTAATTTAGTTTCTGAAATTGACGTCAATCATGTACCAGAGTGATTGTTGTCGGGGTTTGCTAAGCGTCTTTAATTTTTAGTTCCTGTTTAAAATCCTTGAGTAGATAATTTAATCTGAGTATTTTAGAATATTTTTTAGTGTCGTGGTAGTAAGATTTGATATTTTGTTTACGTGGATGCAAAGGTCGAAACAGCATCAACGTCCAACGTCAATCTAAGTGAAACGTTGTTTCTGTTCTTTTGTGAAAGAACGTGTTTTGTGCTGTTAGCAGCAAGTATGCTAAACATCTTACTTTAGTTATATATTTTTTTTAGGTTGCAATTAACAGTTCGGTGCATCTTGTAGTCAAGTAACCTAGGTTTTTCAATTCTATTTCATTAGCTAAGGTGTTTTTTTAGCAATTGACGTTAATCTATTTTACAGGTTAGCAACACATATTTAGCTGGAAGGGATTAATTAATTTCTAACATAACGATTTGTTACTTTTCTTGCTTTGTTATCATAATTGTTGTTGTTATGTGTAGCTAAGCATGCAGGTCGTTTTAAGCCTGTTTTAGTCATGTCATCAATTTAAGATTTATTAGCAATAGTGAGTTAATGTGTCTTTTATGATATACATATCCAGGTTATATAGTGAACATATATTCTATTTTACCCATTAACTAGTTAGTGGTTAGATTGTTTAACTTAGGTTTAATTTTTGAACTTTGGTAGGTAGCATATCACAAGTTTTTCTTTCTTGATTTACTACATTCATAGGTAGAGAGTAATGTCGTTAATGTGTAATCTAATAGTTAGACTATCAACGTATCTTGAATTAGCATAGATTAATATTTTTTAGTATAGTTAGTAAGTTTAATTTCAGGTTAAATCTTGCTGTTCAATATTTAGATTGATATATAGTTTTACGTCATTAGAGTAATTAGCAATTAATTAGATAAAGTAGTTTAGTTAAATCAATTTAACCGTTTTTCATTTCTTTATTTCAATTATCGGTTTTATTAGAATAGTTTATATCAATTTCTTAATTCATGTATGTTGTAGATGGTATTAGTTTGTTATCACAGTCTGTTAGTTAGTTAGGCTATTTCGTCTTTTAGTAGTGTGTTATTAGTTTTAGTTTAGACCCATTCCTTTTGTTGATTTTTATTCAATTAAGTCTTAGATTCTGTTTAGTTTGGTCCGTTTTTACTTCGTTTTGTTTTTTGTTTTGCAGGGAATGATCGAACATGCGATAGAGCCCTTTTCGTACCCTCGAAGTGCCCTCTGAGGTCCCTGAAAGGTCTCCTCAAAAAGCTCTTCAGGCCCTTCATAAAACCAAGCAACCCCCTAAAGAAAGGAAAGATTATAGCAACAACAAGAGGGAAGCAAAAGAAAGGACACAAAGGGGACACGAAGACCTCAAAGCACTGAAGACCTTTTCTTTTCTTTTTAGATTAAGATTTATTTCATTATTTCATTGCGTTTATAATAAAATCATTTATTTATTTTGTTTAAGCCATCTGCATAGGGTCGTACTCCTTTAGTTAGTTAATTATTGAATTAATTCTTTTTATTTTGGCAATAAAGAGTAGTTTAGCTTGTGTATTTGAATACAAGTATTTCTCGTTCCCTAAGTTTGACCCGGACTCCACTACTCATGCGAGCCGGTTTTTATATTTTTGGTGTTTGACTTTCACATTGTTTTTACATAAAATGTCATTTTCCAAAACTTACACCAAAGATCAAGGTTGGAAAAAAGGAGGACAAATTTGGAATATGGGCCATGTCATCATCATATCCATATGGCATCTCAAATCCATTGCTAGGGCATATTCAAAAAGCATTGTCAACCCCACTTTAGTTCAAGCAAAGCTTGAAATGAGGTTTCATGTCAGTTTAGAGAAAATCACTAAAAGTAAATTTATATCGTTAGAATTAGGTTTTCTCTCAACCTCTTATGATCCAAAGTCATGCATTCATCATTCTCATATCTTTTGATAATGTAAGTAATTTGTTTTGATCATCTATTGAAAATATTTATTAGAAAAATCTAAAAAAAATCAAAAATTCAAAAAAATAAAAAATTTTAAAATCCAAAAAAATAAAAAAATTAAAATTTTCAAAAAGATTGCCTTTTTTGCAGCAACATTTTTACCACTTGAATGAATTTTGTCATGAAGTTGTTACATTTGTGAGAAGTTCACATGCACTTTATCTCAATCTTTGCATCATTAGCAGTAGTTAGCTTTTTTTCATTATGAAAAAAAGCTTGAAGTTAGAATTTGTTATGAGAAGAAAGCTTGCAGTGAAATAGATGAATAATTCTTTTTTGTGAAGCTTAAAATTAACAAATGTCGAATCATATAGGGGCATGTTCAGTCTCATGTTCTATGATTTAAGACCATGATGATCCACTTGGAAGAAAAACTATTTAGGCTAAAAAATGTCAGGACTTTCCTTCCGCTTTGTCATTGCTTCACATCCCCTCCTTTGATCGGTCATACGTTTTTTTCATTATATGCACCCATATCTTTTGCTTCCAAGTATTGTTTTTAACATCCCTGAAAAGGATTAAGTTAGTCATCTCATTCTATAAAGAAAAATCTACCCATTTTATCCTTATCCTGGGGCACATCCTTATGCCTTATAAAGGGGAGCATTAAGAGAAAAGTCCTCACAAAAAGTTATTGCAAATAAAAAGAGAAAAATATGAAAAAATGCCAAAAAAAGCATTATTGAAAAAAGAGCATAATTAAAAGAAAAAAATAAGAAAGCACTTGAAGTTTCAATGTTTCCTTTGTAATTGAAGAATTGAGCAGAAGATGTTGAAGATCCCTTACCCCTTGTTTTACCTTAGTAAGTTTGAGAGTGTTGTATCCAACTTTCTTTTTCTTACTTTTAACCTCACATGTAAAGATAAAATAGCCATCTTTCTTTGTTATTCCTTTTGAGTCTCATGATGCCTAAAGTTCATTTACATAAAAAAAAAAGTTATCATTATTATCTCATCCATTGCCATTATTCTAATTACCATTTTATTCCTAAAGTTTGATAACCTATGTCCTATTGTTCCTTTAAAGTCTTTGGAAACTGATTAACCACTTGAGAATCTTCAACATGGATAAGTTTGATGCATGGTTTGGAGTGAGGAGATTAAAGTGCATCAGAATGAAAAGTCGCAGACTTTTACACACTTGGAGCTCTTATTTTGCAGGCCTACATGGCCAAGGGGTCTTGTTCATGTGAAAGTTTCTAGAGTCTCAATCTTTGTAGGATTAGATTGACAACTATTGAAGCAAAAAACTTAATACATGCACCTTTTTGACAAGTTCCTCTGAAGTTTGAGGGTAAAAAAAAGGATTTATTCTAGTGAAGAAGATCAAGCTTATCTATTTTATGATGACTTCAAATAGAGGCAAAAGCTAAAAAGTAAAGTTGGACAACATTGACAAAGAATTGAATTATTGCTAAGTAATGCAAAGTGCACACACTTAATTTGCACATACTCTTCTTATGTTTTTCAAAAGCAAACATTCATTCAAGTGATGAAAATTTTCTTTCTCAAAAATTCATTTCCTAAAATCGACAAGGGGCTGTTTTCTTTTTAAAAAAAGTCGTTTGAAAAATCTTTTTAGATTCAGGTCATCATTGATATGAAATATCACAAATCACTTTTATATCACTTTGCATTATGTCATGCATCGTTGTCATTCATGAGTGTGATCTCTATCTTGTCCAGAAATTCTTTGGCATCATGTTTTGATTGTTGCATCAATTGCATTTACGTTGTCTCATTTGACCCTACAAAGGTCTATAAGTTGATTTTGCAACAAGATTGATTTTGGCAATTTTTTATGTTATCTTTGTTAATTTTATCCAAAATTAGGTTTTTGACAATGCGCGAATCCATGGTATAACTTTTTGCAAGAGGTGACATTACAAGTCAAAATTTTAAAATGTGTTATTGTTCCATTGCATTTTGTCTATTTATTTTTTCCATTTTGAGATTGATGGTTGGTCATCAGCAATACCTTCCACCTTGAGAACCGAGGAGACCCTCATGTGAAACAACATTTCTACTTCATCTTGAAACTAATGGTTGGTTATTGGCAAGACCCTCCCACCTTGAACGGTTCATCATTAAGTTGAAGAGGAAGGAACAATTGACAATGCATAATCTTTTTGTCAAAATTTTCAATATTTTTTTCAAGCAAGCTAAGATCAAGTATCTTTTATGTTGTTTTCTCAAAAAATTAATCTTTCATGAATTAGAAAGTTTGTCTTGAGAACTTGCTTTGTGATAAACTTGACAAAAAAATGTCAAATCTATCAAAAGCATCTCATCATGCATTACCATTTTATATGCATTTTATTGCATGTTACTAACCAACGTTTTCTTGCAACTGACATAATTCTTAGGAACTCAATTATCTTATTAGGAAAGCCTACCCATTCATATATTAGAATCATCTTATAGATAGAAAGACATTAGGTCCATAGGTGATTAATGGAATAGTCCACCACCCAAAGATGAGTGCACAAACCAAAACACCTTTTCCAAGCAAACAAGTGTCCTCCTATCATCATTAAAAAAAAAAACAGTCACTACATTTCAAAATGGTTTGGTCAATTGAATTAAATGTCTTTTGATCAATTCTATCACTCATATCACTTCAAGATATCTTTTGAGTCTTCCATTTTTTGTGCAATATTTTTTCCCATAGGCACTTGTTTTGTCTTATTTAATCGGACTTTGTTTGGCAAGACCTCACACTTTGAATGGTGAAGAGCTAGGGAGACCCTTGTTTGGTACAAGATGTTGGCTTTGTCATGTAAAATCTGACCTCTCTAGGAAAGACCTCTTGTTGATAGGTGAAGAACCTAGTGACCTGCATGTAAAGCCACACATATGTCTAAGATACGAAGCACACTTAATTCAATGTCATTTGCCAAAAAACCTTTGAAAAGATGTCATACATGGTTGTCAAGCTTTTCAAAGATTGTCTTTTGTCTTCCAAAATTAGTGTCTCTAGTTCTTTATTATCAATCGAGCTCTGCATGCTCGACAACAAAGAGGAGAATCTATAAACACCTCAATTTTTACCAATCATTATTTTATAGATTTAATCCAAGTGATTTTTTTCTCGAAACACCAATGTCTTGTATCCAAAACTACTAAATTTATTTTAAATATATTTTTGGCCCAAAAAAAAGTTGTTTGCAAAATTTTCTTTTAAAAGAGAAGTTAAAGAGAACATCCACTACAAGAAAAATGTGTATTAGCGATGGACGCTATCTATCGCTAATCCATCACAAAATCCATCACTAACGTGTTTATCCACGAACAACGTTCATCACATAACCCTAGTTGCTAAACTGCGGCAAAATTTATCTATCGCCAATTCGTCACTACTTAGCGACGAATCATGTCCGTCGCTAAATAGAGACTGATTTGGTTATGCGACGGAATTTAATCTGTCGCTAATCTGTAACGAGGGATACGTATCTGTCGCTAATGTCCATTGCCAATTTGGCGACAGACATTAGTGATGGCTTAAATTCTATCGCAAACCAACGACTGATTTAAATTGGCGACGGAGTAGCGATAGATAATATCCGTCGCTAATTTAAAAAAAATAATGTTTTTTTTAAATATTCTAAAACTCAAGAAAAATTTCTCGTTATACAATTCATATAACCTGCTTATAAAAAACAAAGTACACATAAAAAATGCATATACAAGTGAAACAAATTTAACACAAGTTCTAAGTTAAACAACTTTAACAACCAAATACAGTCCTTGCCAAGTTATAATTAGTTATAAGTATGTCAAACAAATTAAACACATGAATCTAATCCTCGCCAAGATTCTGGGCATCATCCTCTTCATTTTCTCGATCTGTCCCTCCCTCCATGCCTTCATCAGCTCCTATGCGCTGATCATCTCCAACATCCTACAAGAGAACCAAAATGTTAGTATTTATAAACAAAATATAATGAAATAAATTATATGCAATGCACCTAATTTAATGCAACAAAGTAAATGGCTGAATGACACATAGACTAGCAATAAACTGAAGGACATTAAGTGAATTCAGATATGTATTCTAAGACTGGAAAAAAAATTTATAGTGATTCAATCATGCAGATATGTGTTCTAAGGTTGTCAAATAATGTCGTAGTGATTCATGCATGCATATATGGTTTATAAGGCTGTCAAATAAATGCGTTATGTATCACAATCATGCACATATGTGTTACAAGGCAGTCAAAAAACTTTCATAGTTATGAAATTATGATTATATGTGTTTTAATGTTGTCAAAAAACTTTCATAGTGATTCAATCATGCATATATGCGTTCTAAGGCAGTCAAAAACCTTTCATATTGATTCAATCATACATATATGTGTTCTAAAGAAAATTTTATAGCAATTCAATCATGCATATGTGTGTTCTAAGACAGTAAAACAAATTCATAGTGATGAAAGCATGTTTGTATGTGTTCTAAGGTTGTCAAAAAACTTTCATAGTGATTCAATCATGCATATATGTGTTCTAAGGTTGTCAAAAAACTTTCATATTGATTCAATCATGCATATATGTGTTCTAAGGTTGTCAAAAAACTTTCATATTGATTCAATCATGCATATATGTGTTATAAGGCAGTCAAAAAACTTTCATAGTAATTCAATCATGCTCATATGTATTCTAAGGCAGTAAAAAAACTTTATATGTGATTCAATCATGCGTATCATGTTCTAAGGCAGCCAAATTTTTTTATAGTGATTCAATCATGTATATATGTATTATAAGACATTAAAAAACTTTCATATATGTTAATATCAGGCTCATATGTGTTCTAAGGTTGTTATAGTGATGAAAGCATGCTTGTATGTGTTCTAAGGTTGTCAAAAAGCTTTCATAGTGATTCAATCATGCATATATGTGTTATAAGGCACTAAAATTTTTTTATAGTGATTCAATCATGCATATATGTATTGTAAGATTGTAAAAAAACTTTTATAGTGATTCAATAATGCGTATATATGTTATAAGGGTGTCATAAAAATTGTATAGTGAATCAATCATGCATATATGTGTTCTAAAGGTGTCAAAAAAATTCATAGTGAGGCAATCATGCACATATGTGTTCAATCATGCATATATTAGCTTGAAATCTAACGACATGAAACAAATGACATGAATCTTTATACCTGACGTTGAATGCAGACAAAGTTCCCCTGTCCTGAAAAAAGTTGCACAACTCATTATGAATAATGTTGGGAATGACTTCATTTAAAAAGTATTGTATTTTGTCCTCAAGACGCTGACAGACACCATCCCAAGACATAGTAGGGTCAATCAGACGTTGGAAGTTGATTCTAGCAGGAGAACTCTGAGAGCCATGACTGCAGGAGGCAACGACTGTTGTGGTGTTCATGTTACTCTCAAATCTGAACACATGACCTTTTTTGGGTTCACCGGTTATAGTTACCCATGTTGCAGGATCAAAAGGCGGATGCTGAGTTGAGTCATCGCCATATCGCTCTACCATTTGCTGCTCATATGACTCTTATAAAGTAATGATTAGAATCTGAATTAATAATTAAGAATTACAATGTTTATGATAACGTAATTCATAGTAACTTGTATATTACTATGTTTATTAATACAATAAATACATACCGATGTTGCCCTCACCTTCTTTGATACAAAATCTCCCGTGCTCTTACGTTTATGTGTTTTAACAAACATATCATTGTAAGGCACAATGTCTCATTTTTCTGCTTTCTGCAGTGTTAAATGATAAAAAATTAATTAATAAATATGCAAAAATACTTATAAATTTGACAATAGTAACTTATCAATATATATATATATATTGATATATATATATATATTGATGAGTTACTATTTTCTTCTGGTGGCTCCTAAAAGTCCTAGATCCACCTGTGTGTAGATGGGCATTGGGCATCTTCGCTCGGTTTTGTGCAGCCTTTGCTGAGCGGTTTCAAAATTCATTGCCCGCCCACTTGTCTCATATGCCCTCCCAATAATCTCTCCTGGTAGTAGAAGACCCATGACCCTTCCACTGCAGTAGATCATTTATCCCACCAGCTACTTTTTTTCCTACAGTCTTCATATTGTGCAGCATATCGGTAAATCGATTAACAACCACCTTTTGCCACACTACCCTTGCATCTTTCTTCTCGTTCATAGTCGCAAAGCGATGGGAAGCCTACAAATACTTTCAGAAAGTTAGCACACATGAGTATAACAAAAAATTAAATATGAAACACATTAGTTATGATAAATGATTACATACCATGAATGAGGACATTAATCTGTCCAACACCTCCATCGGGTACTCTTTCCATTGCGTGACCGGTCTTAGAAGATGTTGCAATAGTGACTTCCTAATTTCTTGTATTACTTCTTGTTGCTTGAACCTCACACTGCACATGAATTGATACACATTAACAATAGACTGTCGATATACACTATTTATTATATAAATATTAGACAAGTGATAATGAAATACTTACGGTCGACTATCGATATACACTATTTGAATGAGTCATCTTGTGTCACACTGCTAAGACCCTGCATCCAGCGTTGTCTCGTGATGTGTATGAGTAGCTGGTGTAGGTGGGTCATGTGTAAGCAAAACATCACATACAGAACAATGAATTAGAAATTCACATAATGCACATTTAAAATAATCAAGTATATAATTATTTAAATGATATATATATTAAAGCATTGCGTGAAGACGAAGGCTGAGTCTGCCTATCACTGAGCTGGGATCCTATAAAAATGATTAACAAGTAACAATATTTATATCAACATATAAGCAAAAACATAATGAATGCCTATATTTAAATATAACACAAAGACATTTACCTAATGATATCCTACGACCTCCACTTGGTCCTCGACTTTGGTCGGACCATTTTGTAAATCACATATTCCTTGATCTTTAACATCACTATGGCGAACCTACAAGCATAAACAATGACTGTGATCACGACCAATTAAGTAACTTATTATTGTTTACACAAAAAGAATGTATGTCATCGTCCTTACCAACTCTTTCAATCATGCCACAAACTTATTTTCATATTCTTTCTGTACTTCTGCATCAGCGAGATATGAAAGTTTTTTTCGCAACTCCAGATCAAATCATCTGCACTTAACAAATACTTATATTACCCAACCATGTATGCATGTATAAAACTTAGTGTTACATATTAAGTATACTTACTTGATGTATGGGTCGATTGCTGAGCAATTAAAAAGGATATAGATTTGTGCTGTGTTTTGCTCTCGATCTTCCAAGAGTCTTGACTAGCAACTGCTAAATGCATGTCCAAGTGGTTGAAATATCAACAATTTATCAGCTACAATAAAATTTTCTCCATCATCATTACGAGGTGAGCATGTATAACATGTTGGAATATGAGGTTCAAAGTACATAGATGAGAAATTTGAAATCTCTTCTAAAGTGTACTCCTCACAAATAGAGCCCTCTACTCTTACTTTATTCCAAACCTTTTTTTTGAGGTCAAACATGCATCTGTCAACAATATACATCTCAGATTACAATAAATTTTTTAATAACATTAAAGAGAAAAATATAAAAAAATATATACCTTTCAAATAGGTACATTCACCGATATTGCACAAGACCACCAACCCTTAGTTCATATGGAAAATATATGATCACATATTTCATAACATCAAAAATGCTGGTAGAAATATCTTCTCTAGCTGACAAATAGTAGTGACGATAGAATCCTCAAGATTCTTTACCTCAGGTACTACGACTTCTGATGTGCACAATGTTCTAAAAAATCTACTCAACTTGGACAATACCCCCCATATAGGTTTGTTTAACATATCATGGAATGATAGGGGTATCAATCGTTGCATGATGACATGACAATCAGGCTCTTCAACCCATATAATTGTCCCTCGTCTATCTTCACAGTCCGAGCAATTTTAGAGACGTATCCATCTGAAAATCTCAATTGTCTCAACCATTGACATATCTGCTTTACTTGATCTGGTCCAAGCACGTACCTTGCTTTTGGTTTCAGTACTTTGCCATTGTACTATTTGAATTCTAATTCTGGTATTTTACATATTACTTTTAAATCTATTCGGGCCTTCGGATTATCTTTCATTTTTCCTTTCATATTCATTATTGTATTGAACACATTATCAAACACATTTTTCTCCACATGCATCATATCCAAATTATGTTGTATCAATAAGGTCAACTAATATGATAGTTCCCAAAATATAGATTTATTTGTCCAATTATGATCCTTCCCAAATCTAAGGAAGGGCATTGGGCTACAGACATCTGTCAGTCTACATGAAAAGTATCACAATCTTCTTAAAATCTTTATGCTAGACAACCTTGTGGGTGAACCTTCCATTTCAGTTGTGCCTGCTCGAAACACATTCCTTTGTCATCGAAATGGATGGTCGTTGGGTAGAAATTGATAATGACAATCAAACCAGCACGACTTTCTTCCATGCGTCAATCTAAAAAATTTTGTATCCTCCATGCAATACGAACATACCAACCTCCCACGTGTACTCTAACCAAATACGATACCATATGCAGGAAAGTCATTGATTGTCCACAGATCAACAACCTTTATATTGAAGTTTTATTTTTCATGGGCATCGTACGTGAGAATACTGTCATCCCACAGTATTTTCAGTTCATCAATCAATGTCCTCAAATATACATCAAGATTTTGGCCTAGAGAAGTCAAACCAGAGATCAATAAAGACAAAAAAAGATTTTGACGCTTCATATATAAGCTTGGAGGAAGGTTGTATGAGGTGACAAATACCGACCAATACGAGTATGGGTTTGATCTACCCCCAAATGGATTAAATTCATCTGTACATACACCTAGCCTAACATTTCTCACTTCCATTGCGAAGTTCTGATGAGTACGATCAAAGTGCCTCCAAGCTTCCGCGTTAAAAGGATATGTGATATTGTCTTCATCATGTCAAACTTTATTTGCATGCCATATCATTTGTTTAGCTGTCTTCGAAGACATATACAGTTGTTGCAATCTAGAGGTGAGAGGGAAGTAGCGGAGTGACTTGTATGACACTTCTTTTGACCTCGTGCTACCATTTTTCTTTATCTTTGTCTTGAACCGAGGATGCCTACATGACAGACATGATCTGCTATTTTCTTGATATTTGAAATACAACATGCAGTGATTTATACAAGCATCTATCTTTCGATACTCCATACCTAGAGCGTTGACCATAACCTTCGCACGATAGAGATTTTCTGGCAATTTCTCATCTTTGGGCAACATGCCCTTCACAATAGAGTACAGACGGTCAAAACATGATTGACTCAAATTATACTCTGACTTCAAATTCAGTAGTTGAAGAACTGCAGACAAGATAGTATGACTCTCACAACCATTCCACAGTGGCTCATCAGCATCTCTAAGTAAGTCATAAAATCTACTAGCTGCATCATTTGTTGCTTCTTCATTTACCCCAGTTGGTGCATCACTATGTCCCATAGCAGAACCCATTTTTGGTCCTGCGGCATCAAATATCAAATCTACATATAGATTATCGTGCATCACATCCACCCATGCATCAAAATTATTCTAAAATTTTTCACCATGAAGCATCCAATTTTGATAACTACTAACAAAACCCTTCCTGTATAGGTGATGTCTATTGCCATGAGGTTCTACAAATTGATTGTTCTTGCACATCGTGTAGAGGCATCTGATCCAACCGGTGGGATCTACTGTACTGACACTTGTCATTGTGAATTCAATAAAACTATCAACACCATCCATATATTCATGTGACACCTCATTATCAATTATCCTACGATACATCCATTCACGGTTTACAACCATTTTATCCTATAATGTTACAGATATTATCATCACCAGTTAAAAGAGAATCTTAATAATGCTATGATGAAAAAAATATCTAATTTATCTATTAATTCTTATTTGGTGATTGTTTGTGAGCAATTTTTTGTTTCAATTAATGCGTAAATTTTCTTCTCCTCTATACTACAAACATGCTTAACATAAAATGTAATTCCATGAACTATTATGCATGCATGGATAATTCAATATTTTCGTATGTAACACCATCACATCATATTTATACACATTACAAGGATATTTAAAAATATGAAATCACATTCTATAAAATGATACATTCATTTGAAATATGTTTTCATGATACAATTTTATATGAAAGGCATAATCAAATGGAAAATAACTTCATGCAAGCATAGATACAGATACATCAAACATTGTAATATATTCATATCAAAACAATGTTAAACATGTACCTACAGCAAACACACTCCAATGTCCTGCTAACTACTACCATGCCTAGCATGGAATCCGTACTCCAAAAATCAGAACACTTCTATTTTCATACATTAAAATCATGCTCAACATGATCTTTAAACTCCAACAAAACAGTTCTAGATATCAATAACTAAGTGAGTGTGTCAACAGAAAAGTGTTGCATCCAAGAAATTAAATAACATGTGATGCGCTTGCATCACTTACTCACTACGAGTATTTACCCAATTTGAATTGCTTTTGCCTTTGCATTTTTTTCTTATTTCTTTTTGCATTGCATTTTTAGCCACATGTGATGCTTAGCACTTAGCATCGCACAATTAGCTCAACAATATACCTATAAAGCATAAATATACAAAATAATATAGGGAGGAGACTCGACCCCTCCCTGGCGAAAAAGGAAACAAGGAGGGGTCAGAGTCCCTCCCTCGCATCCCGTAAGACAGGGAGGGGGCTCGACCCCTCCCTAGCAAAAAAAAAAGGAGGGGGCTCGGCTACTCCCTCTCATCCCGTAAGACAGGGAAACAGGGAGGGGGCTGAGCCACTCCCTCGCATCCTGTAAGACAGAGAGGGAGCTCGGCCCCTCCTTGGCAAAAAAAAATAGGGCGGGAGCTCGGCCCCTCTCTGACGAAAAAAAGGGAAGGGGTCGAGCCCCTCCAGCGCAACTCATAAGACAAAGAGACAGGGAGGGGGCTCGGCCCCTCTCCGATGAAAAAAGCACAATGAGGGGGCTGAGGCCCTCTTTCGCATCCCGTAAGACAAGGAGGCTCGGCCGCTCTCTGGTGAAAAATGAATCTGTCGATGATGCAACGAAAAGAGAGAGGGGAGTCGGGGGTTACCTGAGCCAAAGGGGGAGATGTCGTTGGGGAAAAGAGGTAATTGGCCGAGGGAGCCTCTTGGAGAGCGAGGTTAGAGAGGGAGGATGATGGGGAGATCATCGACGCAGTCGTCAATGACTCTAATCGTCAGTGGCCGCTGGGGAAACAAGAGGAGACACAAAGTGAGGGGGGGGGTTTTCAGGGTCGTCGGGGTGTCTGCCAGACACAGGGAGGAGGAGGTGGCCGGGGCAATCGCTGGAGGGTGGAAGGTGGGCTGGGCGGTCGTCGAAGGACTGTAGGTGGTCGGGGCGATCGCCAGAGAGAGGTAGGTGGCCGGGGCGAGAAGGGCAGGAGAGAGAGAGAGAGTTAATTTTGTGTCCTAGATGGGCGTTTTACATCAAAAATTAGCGACGGATTCATGACAGAATAATTCCATCGCTAAATCGGTTGCTACTTGGTGACGGATTCACGAAAGAAACATTTTGTCGCAAACACCATCGTTAATTAGCAACGGAGTAGCGACGGGAAAAAGTCGTCGCTATTTCGTCGCTAAGTTGCAACATAGTTTGCAATGGATGTAATTCTGTCGCTACTTAGCGACAGATTTGGCGACAGAATTGTTCCATCGCAAATTCCGCAACTAAATCAAATTTTAGGGACGACTCAATTTCTCTTATTAATCCGTCGCAAAATTGTGATGGATTATTTTTGTCATAAATTTTCGTCGCTAATTGACATTTTTCTTGTAGTGATCATAAGCTTTCTAACACACTAAAAATCACTTGAAACGGACATCGAGATCAAAAGTTATGTCCAAAAAAAGATTTTTACCTTATTTGAATTTGGATCCGGATCAACCTCACTTGTCATCCTTAGTTTGGACGTGGACCCAAGTTGCTGCCCAAACTATTTGGATATAAAGGGATCAAACTCAGTTTGGATCTAAGCATTACTGAATCCAACTTGGTCGAATTTTGCTTAATTGGATTCATATTCAAATTCCAATTTAAAGTCACTCAATCTGAATCCAAGTCTGACTGTCCTAATAGAACCCCACTCTTGAGTCCGAAAGAACTCTTATTATTGGGAAAGTCCTCGTAGATCTGTCTGGTTGCCCATTCAATGAAACATTGAAAATAGTAATAGTGTTTGTTGCATTGTTAGTGCTGACGTCAGTTTTGAAAATGATATTTAACACATTATTACCTTTAACCACTCTTCTCAATTATTAATGGTGGAGCTTTCAATAGCATTTATCACATATTTTCAATAGTTGCTTCAACCTAGTTTCAATTAGGATCCACAATTTTTAAATGTAAAAAAGAAAAAAGAAAAAAGAAAAAAAATGATAGGGTTGCCTCTTGTGGCTATAGATTCATGTTGACAGAGAGATCAAGAGAGGTTTTCTTTATGTTTTACTGTGGTAAACGCTAAATAGGTTGAGTGAGTTTTTTTTATTGTGGTATCTTGTGTGTGCTAAACTCGCAGTAACCGTTCGTGTTGCAAGGAGAGTCGATGACTCAAGAGAGAGAGAACCTTTCTCGTGAAAAGATCAGGTGCAATAAAATATTATTTCACAAATATTTGGTGCATTAAGAACCTACTCACCCTCCCCCTGTCAGTTGTGGGGCCCAAGGCCTGATGAAGGGCGGTCAGGGTGCATAATGCACAAATTTTATGCCATGTGATTGCAACCGATCCGGGATAAAAAATAATACTCTCAACTAGGGCTGATAAACTAAGGGCATGATCACTCACAACCATGCACCGTGGAGATGGTGCGAAGTTAAGAGGTTCTTTAGCCTTTTTCTTGCTTTCTCACATATTTTTTTTTTGTTTTTCAAACAAGCATTGGTGTAATTAATTGATGTACATGCATATGATATCTTGAGAATTTTTATTTAATAAGTGCATTATGCTTGTTCCCTTGCGACTTACAGTGTACAGTTGCACTTAGAGTCTGTTTTGCTTTTGTTGAGTCTGATGTAAGCTGCCCGGTTCAGGTGAATTAATACCCCGAAGGGGCAGCCCGTATACTTGAACTGTAATAGCCTGCGGGCAAAATTGTGAATGAAGTAAATGCGTTGAGCTTTCTTTTGTTCACCCTCGTTGTGATTGCTTCTTGTGATTGCAATTTCTCTCCCTCTATTCTCTCTTGCTCTCTTGCACTCTGATTACAAGCTTCCGCAACCGGCAAGCAAGCTGACGAGTAGGCTTGCGGCGGTAAGGAAGGACCGTCGCGCCGCGCTGGCCCATTGAAGGAAATAGGCCCGTGACAAGTGGTATCAGAGCCCGTTCTCGTGCTGGGGAAGGGACTCCGGAGTCGGTGTCGACAGACACGCCGACAGGCTGCGATTTGTGAGCAAGACATCGTGGCGCCTTATCAACACTTGCGCAACACCAGAGGCAAGGCAGTTGCCGAAGCTGAGGAGATGGGTTCACCTCGGGGCCAAGAAGAGTTGGCTGCAACTGTTAACAAGCTGGTGGAAGATGTGACTTCGCATGATGAAGCGATTTCACGTGCATGTGAATCATTCAATGGATTGAATGATGTGGTGGCGAGCCTGCAAGAGCAGGTTAACTTACTAATGGGGCAGGTCACTTCGTTGACGACTACAGTGACCGATCTTGAGTTGAGAAACCGTACGTTGCAGCGGACAGTGACCCTGAATGGCGAAAATTGTGAGAGACCATCAAAGATTGATGTACCTAGACCCACAAAATTCAATGGTTCTCGCGACAGCAAGGCCATTGAGAACTTCTTGTTCCAAGTAGAAGACTACTTGGATATCCAGAATGTGACCCTCGAAGATCTGAGGATCAAGGTTGCAGCGGCCTTACTTGATGGTGATGCTATTGCTTGGTGGAGGCGGAAGCGCAATGACATGGAGAGGGGTCAATGTGTGATAGACACCTTTGACGACTTCAAAGTAGAGTTGCGCAACTACTTCATGCCAAAAAATGCGCAGAGACAGGCTTACCGGATGGTTCGTGAGCTCAAACATACTGGTTCGTTGCAAGACTATGTCAGAACGTTCCAGAAGCTTATGCTGGAGATACCTAACATGCCAGAAGACGACATGCTCAACTGGTTCATTGTGGGACTTCAACCATAGGCACAGTCTGAAGTGGAAAAGAGCAACCCCCATATTTTGGAAGATGCATATGTGGTAGCTGAGCGCTTAGTTGACACTCAGCGCAAGCCTTTCACCCCATCAACCAAAGTTGGGAAGAAGCCTGACCACGGAGGCAAGAAGGATGAGCAGCGCAACGATAAAGGTGAGGCGTCGACACACCATCAATCCGAAAAGAAACAGAACTACACAAAGCATAACAACAACAACAAGGGTGCGGTTGTGACATGTTGGTTCTGTGGTGATAGACATATCGCTCGGCAATGCCCAAAGCGCCTTGTAAAGGACGACGGGCAAGCCAATGCTGCGCAGGAAGAATGCAGCGATACTGAATGCAGTGACACTGAGACCATGCAACCGAGGATGGGCGTCATGCGATCGATTAATGCAGCCAGAAGTTGTGCAGCTAAAAACATGCAGGTCAGTAAGGAACTCATGTACACTGAAGTTATTACGAATGGAAAGTCTACTTCAGCAATGATAGACTCCGGGGCCACACACAACTGTCTCGCGGGAAGAGGCAGAGCGGTTGGGCTTGAAGCATGGGCCAAAGCAGAGGACCATTAAAACGGTAAACTCTGAGGCCAAGCCCATCCTTGGTGAAGCAAGGGATGTGACTATTCAAGTGGGAAGTTGGGTCGGTAAAGCCGACTTCTCTGTGGTGCCCCTGGACGATTTCAAGATGATTTTGGGTATGGAGTTTCTACGAAGCCAGAATGTTATGATGATGACAAAATTCAACACGCTGACGATCATGGAGTCAGACCTGTCCCACACAGTGCAGTGCCTTACACAGAAAGGCAAGTCTTCAGTGTTGTCGGCAATGCAACTAAAGAAGGGTGTCAAGCATGGGGAGCAGACATTCTTAGTGGCAGTGCGCGCAGAGGAAGGGAAGGTGGAAGCAGCAGTGCCACCGACCCTAGCCCCACTGTTGGAGGAGTTTCGGGGGATGATTCCCCCGGAATCGCCAAAGCGTCTTCCGCCAAGGCGCGAGGTCGACCACAAGATTGAGTTGACCCCGGGAGCGAAGCCTCCTGCAATGGTTCCATATCGTATGGGGCCAGCTGAGCTGAAGGAACTGCGCAGGCAGTTAGACGAGATGTTGGACGCAGGCATTGTTCGTCCATCAAAAGCCCCATTTGGTGCCCCGGTCCTTTTCCAGATGAAACATGATAGCTCTAAACGGTTATGTGTGGATTACCGTGCCTTGAACAAGGTCACGGTGAAGAACAAGTACCCATTGCCATTGATAGCAGACTTGTTCGATCAGCTAGGCAGTGCCCGTATCTTTTCCAAGCTAGATCTGCGATCGGGTTATTGGCAGGTGAGGATTGCCGAAGGTGATGAGCTGAAAACAACTTGCGTCACCCGCTATGGTGCTTACGAATTTCTAGTAATGCCATTCGGGTTGACAAATGCTCCAGCCACTTTCACGACTTTAATGAACCAAATCTTCTACCCTTACTTAGACAAGTTTGTGGTAGTCTACCTGGATGATATCGTGATCTACAACAGCAACATGGAGGAACATGTCGGGCACTTGCGAACAGTGTTTCAGGTGCTGAAGGATAATGACCTTTGTGTCAAACGAGAGAAGTGTCTCTTCGGGCAGGAGGAGATCAGCTTCCTTGGCCACGTTGTGGGGCGTGGTGTGCTGCGTATGGATGGGCAGAAGATAAGGGCCATCCAGGAATGGGTACCGCCGAGCAAAGTGCCAGAATTGCTGTCATTTCTTGGTTTGACAAACTATTATCGGCGTTTCATCGAAGGTTATTCCCTCATTGTTGCGCCCCTCACAGACTTGTTAAAGAAGAATCGAGTATGGCTCTGGACAGGAGCGTGCCAAGATGCCTTCGACGGCTTGAAGAAAGCCTTAGTGAGGGAGCCAGTGCTGCGACTGCCTGATCATTCAAGACCCTTCGAAGTCCACACTGATGCCTCAGACTTTGCCATTGGCGGAGTTATTATGCAAGACGGTCATCCGATCGCATATGAGAGTCGTAAGCTGAAGGATGCAGAGAGGCGTTACACAGTGCACGAACATGAGATGACCGCCATTGTGTATTGCCTCAGGACCTGGCAGCACTACCTTTTGGGTGCCGAGTTCGTCGTCAAGACGGACAACGTGGCCACGAGCTATTTTCAGACACAAAAAAAGTTGACGCCTAAACAAGCTCGATGGCAGATGTTTTTGGCTGAGTTCGACTTTGCCTTGGAGTATAAGGTTGGAAAGACCAATGTTGTGGCGGATGCCTTGAGCCGTAGGGATGAACTGGCAGTTGCGCGTGCGGAGTATTCTGAAGTGCATTTGGAGGGTGCATTGTTGAGCCGCATCCGCGAGGGTACGCAGCAAGATCCGACCGCACAACACCTTGTTTCTCTGGCGCAGGCAGGGAAGACTCAGCGATTTTGGCTACAGGATGGCCTCCTCGCAACAAAAGGGGGACGCATCTTTGTACCACGGTGGGGAAGCCTTCGCCGAGAGCTACTCAAGGAGTGCCATGATACACTATGGGCCGGCCATCCTGGTCAGGAGCGGACCTTAGCACTCCTTGAGCGCGGCTACTATTGGCCGCAGATGAGAGACGATGTTTAGGGGTATGTGCGGACATGCCTCATCTGCCAGCAAGATAAGGGGACAAACCAGAAGGCTGCTGGTCTCCTTGAGCCTCTACCAATTCCAGAACGTCCTTGGGATAGCATCTCCATGGACTTTATTGTTAGTCTGGCAAAGGTAGAGGGCCTTAGTTCTATTTTGGTTGTGGTGGATCGTTTATCAAAGTATGCCACCTTCATTTCAGCTTCTAAGGAGTGCCCTGCAGAGAAGACTACAGAGTTGTTCGTAAAGCATATGGTGAAGCACTGGGGCATACCAAAGAGCATTGTGAGTGATCGTGATGCTCGCTTCACGGGCAAGTTCTGGCGTGAAGTATTTCGGCTACTTGGCTCTGAGTTGCTGTTTTCAACTAGCTTCCATCCGTAGACTGATGGGCAGACAAAGCGTATCAACGGGATCCTTGAGCAGTACCTTAGGCACTTTGTTAGTGCCAATCAGAAAAATTGGGTGAAGCTTCTTGATGTGGCACCGTTTTGTTATAATCTGCAGAAGAGCGAGTCCTCAGGCCACAGCCCGTTCGAGATAGCCACGGGGCAGCAGCCACTGACCCCGCACACGCTTGCCGCACAAGAAAAGGGAAGGTCATCCTTCACCTATCAGTTTGTTCGCGACTGGCACGAGCAGAATGAGTTGGCGAAGGCATTCTTACACAAAGCGGCAAAGAGAATGAAGAAGTGGGCGGACAAACCCCGTCGGCCCGCAGGGTTCCAAGTTGGGGACCAAGTGTTGGTGAAGTTATATCCTGGTCGCTCAGGCATCTTTCGCGGGCGGCACCGCGGACTACTCAGAAAGTGTGAGGGACCCTTCACCATCACAAAGAAGTTGGGCAAGCTGGCATACAAGCTGGAGTTGCCCCCAGACTTCAAGGTGCACCCGGTGTTCCACGTGTGCAACCTCAAGCAGTTCCATCCAGATGATGGAGACCCGGAACGCAATGTGCCGCAACACGCTCCCATCATGCAGAGGGCCCCGGCAGCACAACGGGCCAAGAAGCACCTCAGTCAGATCCTTCGCCACAAGGTCAACTACTTGGGGCAAGCGAAGAAATACTTGGTGCAGTGGGAGGAAACAACGGAACCAACGTGGGAGCCTGCATTTCGAATGAACAGCCGCTACCCGACTGAAGTCAGGGCTTACCACGAAACAGATGGCGCTGAGGACGGCGCATGATTTGAAGGGGGGAGCATGTTCCCTTGCGACTTACAGTGTACAGTTGCACTTAGAGTCTGTTTTGCTTTTGTTGAGTCTGATGTAAGCTGCCCGGTTCAGGTGAATTAATACCCCGAAGGGGCAGCCCGTATACTTGAACTGTAATAGCCTGCGAGCAAAATTGTGAATGAAGTAAATGCGTTGAGCTTTCTTTTGTTCACCCTCGTTGTGATTGCTTCTTGTGATTGCAATTTCTCTCCCTCTATTCTCTCTTGCTCTCTTGCACTCTGATTACAAGCTTCCGCGACCGGCAAGCGAGCTGACGAGTAGGCTTGCGGCGGTAAGAAAGGACCGTCGCGCCGCGCTGGCCCATTGAAGGAAATAGGCCCGTGACAATGCTGCTGCTGTATTCAAATGCAGTAGAGATTATTAATACACAAGTCTTACATTTAAGGAGGATGATAAAGCACGTTGGTCACCACTGTTTTTATTTAGGACTTCCAGCAGCGGTAATCATGCCATTGATTTCATGTCTTCCCATCGCACCGAGGAGACCATGCTTATTCTATTTTGCTCTTTCAGCTTCTGCCTTTACTCTCAATCTCTCAATATAGTGTGCCTTTCTACCATCATTCGATCTGCTCCTTAAGATCTTTAGACGGGACAAAGAGACCATGAAAACCGTAGGGCACTCTATGCGGCAGCTTCACCGACGCCACAACATCTAAATCAGGAGACTTGGCGTCCATCACCACGAACCTCGATTCACCGTTCCCCTCATCGTGCACGTACGTCATTAGGTAGCCGTTGTCCTCTTCACCCTCACCACCACCCTCATCTCTCGCCACAAAGAACGGCTCTCCGGCGAAGCATCCCTCTCCGAACTCCCTGCTCCCCACGACGCAGCTCCCAACCCTCTCGAAATCCAACTTTACTATCGCAGACGCCTTCGGCATGGGGCTTCCCACCGCCATGTAAGCGTAGCGGTTCTTCCTCCCCAAGAACTTGGGGTTTATGACCCCAAACTCGAGGTTCTTCTCTGAGAGACGCTTCCTTGAGACCACCTTCCCTTCTCCCTCCCTGAGGTCGATCCGAACCATCTCCACGGTGAAGCGAACCATGTCTATCCTCTGCACCAGTTCTTCCACGGGCTGCGTGTTGATCGCCACCAACACGAGCGCATCGCCGCCGTCGTCCCACGCGTTGATGGTGTGGACGCAGTTGAAACCGGGGGCTTGGAACCATCTGATCGCGGACCCATCGGTTGCGTACCTTGGCATGACTCCGATGCGCGGTTGCTTCCCTGCGTCGTACACCGCGGGGGGACCCTTCCCCATGAGCATCTCCAAGGGCTTGATAACCATCTGCGTGTCGAGGAACACCGCATGCTTCTTTGTGATGGCGAAGTCGTGGACCATCGACGGTTGGGGTAGCGAGTCGATGGGAACGTCGGGGCTCTTTTCTCCACTTTCGTCCACGCAAAAGTAGTTGAGGAACGGGGGAGTGAGGCCGTACCGGAACGCGAACATCTCCCCCGTCTCGGGATCGATCTTCGGGTGCGCCGTCATGCAGACAGAGAGCCTCCCGCCGAAATCGAATCGGCTAAGCGTCTCGACGTCTCCGGTGGGAGTGAGCCGGATCGCGTAGGGGAGATCGGTCTCGCACAGGGCCATGAGCGTGTGGTTGAAGAAGCAGAGGCTCGTGTTCGCGGGACCCGAGCCTCCACGCAGGCTCAGCTGCCCCGTCAGGATCCGCGCGAGGAACACGGCCACCCTCGCCAGGCCCGCGAGCGTGTAGAAGCCCGAGAATGACCTCGGAAACATGGGCATGCCGGCCCGCCGCTCCGTCTCGTACATGTATGTCTTGACGAAACGGCTGCAGAAGGTGGCGCGGCCGCAGGAGATGTCTAGGGCGTGGATCATGCCATCGCCTTCGAAGAGGTGGTAGGCGTGCCGGTGCACGAACTGCGGGTTCGGGCCGTTGCGCATGTAAGCGCCATCAAGGCAAGGAGGGAGCTGGCCCTCGATGGTGGTGCAGTCCGTGGGTGGGAGCTCGCCCACGGGTGCGAAGTTGTGGGCGAGGACACGGGATGGGTCTAGGAACGGTGGGATAGGCTGCCGCTCGATGAATCGATCGATCCGTCTATCCAAAGCATCGCAAATTCTGACAAACAGGGAGGCATGGTGAGGAAGATGAGCTTTGGTTTGGTGGGTGGTGAGGGAGTGGGGCTTTTCTGCCTTGATGGTGCATGGTGTGGAATGGTGGGAGCTTGTAGGGAGGAGCAGCCTTGAGGAGGAGGAGTGGGCATGATAGACCAAGGACGAAGAGTGGAAGCCCATTGTGCGTGGGAGTGATCATCAGACATGACACTCCTCGCGTTTATAATATCAACAACATGCAATGGTACAAATCATTGCATTGTAAGGACAAAAAAATATCTGCAGATACGTGACGTTCTTAAGCTGTTCATACCAAGTAATGTTCACGTGGTGGTGTCTCGCAAAGCACGTCGTTTATGTGGGTTGAGCGGTCCTGGGGTATCCTGCCGTAGCGAAGCAGCCTCCCCCCTCCCCACAAACACATAGGTGGTGCGTGTTCTCGGGTTCTGAATGAGTGTCACGTATGTAAGTGTGGAGCTCGTTTTCCGTGTGTCTACATCACTTAACATTAAAGTTTAGTGCATTTGCAAAGGCTTAAGTACCCTTTTCAGTCATTAGTGTCATGAATTGATGTTTCGAGTAAAGGACAAAAATGTTCTCCCGCCAAAGTTTGCAAATACTTAAGTACTCTTTCTCGTCATGGGTGTCATAAAACAATATTTCAAGTAAAGAACAAAAATGTCCTCCTATCAAAAAGGGTTAAAATCATCATCGCTTTCGCCCTAAGGATTAAACTCCTCTACTTTAACAGGAGCTCCTTGCAATATGTCACCCTAAACATTCTGGATCACACTATAAGAAACCTGTGGATTAGCGACGACCTAAATCCGTCGCTAATCCATCGCTAAGCCGTCGCTAAACTATTTAGCGACGGATTAGCAATGGATAGAGGTCATCGTGAATTTTTGCTCGCTAATTGGCGAAAAACTTATCTGTCGTTAATTCCGTCGCAAATTTGCGACAGATTAGCGACATACATTATCCGTCGCTAATCTGTCGCTAAATTTAAAAAAAAAATAAAAAAAAATTGATCCCTGTCGGGCGGTATTCCGGCAGCAATAAGCCAGACTTATACCGCACCCGACAGGCATTGCACAGAACGATCGTTCTGCCTCGTCGCCGGACTTGTATCGTCCTCCATGAACCGGCGCTCTCCGGTATCGCCGTCCTCCGTGAACCGGCGTCGCCATCCTCCAGCAATCGCTCAGCCTCGTCGCCATCCACCGTGAAACGGTGTCCTCCGAAGTCATCGTCGTCGTCGTCGCCGTCCTCCGGCGTCGTCGTCGTTGCCATCCTCTGGCGTCGCCGTCCTCCGAAGTCGTCGCCGTCCTCCATCGTCGTCGTCCTCCATCGTCGCCGTCCTCCGTCGTCGTCGTCCGCCGGCATCGCCGTCCTCCGTGAAACTGCCTCATCGCCGTCATGCTTTCCAGCGCGCTCTTCGACAGGGAGAGAGCGGTTTAAATCATACGCGGTCAATTTAAATTTCGAACGAGGAGAGAGGGAAAATTTTACGCTCGGTTTAAATCGAAAATTAGCGAGGGATTTAGCGAGGGAATTTTTTCGTCGCTAATTAGCGACGAAAAAATTTCCTCGCTAAATCCCTCGCTAAAATGGTTTTCTTGTATTGAGAATTAGTGACGAAAAATTGTTGTCGTTAATCTGTCGCTAATTAGCGACGGATTAGCGATGAAACAACTTTCATCGCTAATTAGCGACGGATTCATAAAGAAAGTTTTCTCTAGCTAATCTGTCGCTAATTTGCGACGGAAAAAATCCGTCGCAAATTTCCGTCGCTAATTAACAATTTTCTTGTAGTATCACCCTTTGACGATGCACCGTCTACTGTAACAGGAGCTCCTTTTGACGATGCAACCTTTATCGTCGTCTGTTGTCGCTAAAGCACCCTTTGCCATCATCTGCTACCGCCGGAGCATAGTCGGAGCACCGTTGCAACCATCGACTGCATCTACCTTCTAAGTGTTTCTCCTCCACTGTTGGATTAGCAAAACTTGTGTCCTAGAAGGTGAGTTTTGTGCAAGTTTTCGTTATGTAAACAAAACGATTTGTAAATCCGAATGCTAAATCTTACAAGTGGTTGTACTATACATGCTAAATAACACCTATTTTCATATTCAAACAAGAGTCGTGAAAGACAACAATATGTACTTATGAAGGCTAAATTTCTATAACAATTTATAAGTTGAAAATTAACAAAGAGTTATGCATTTAATACAGTAGCGATTTGTTTAATGCAACAACGATTTATACGTTTGAATCAGTAGTGATTTACGATTTATGATTCATGATTTATACATTTAAAGCAATAACAATTTATACATTTAATGCAATAGCGATTTTTTATTTACAATGATATGTACTTATGAAGGGTTCGATTTCTACAACGATTTGTACGTTTGAAAGAGCGCTTTGTACGTTCGATGCACCAACAAACGATTTATACGTTTGAAACAGTAGTCATGTGTATTTATGATTTATGAAGTTACCACAATTTGTACTTAAGTTTGCTAAATTGTACTACGATGTTTACTTAGGAAGCAAAAATGTTATAACAATATGTACTTATGAAGGGTGCAATTTGTACAACGATTTATATGTTTGAAGCAACAATGATTTATACGTTTGATGTAGTAGCGATGTGTAAATATGAAGTTACCTTGAGTTGTACTTAATTTTGCTAAATCATACTACGATGTTTATTTATGAAGCCAAATATTACGACGGCTTGTAATGTTGGTGATTGTGTAATAAATATGATAATTTGTAATAATATATACTTGAGAAAGCGGTTGTAACATATAATGATGCAGTTAGATTTATGTGTTGTGCAGGTTAGCAATGACTACAATTTGTAAGACAAAAAAGCATTCGCCGTTTGCGGGGATGACTCTTGGAGAAATCATTCGCCAATCTGATATATATGAGGGTTATGTAAAGAACATTGAGAATGAAAAAAATAGGAATAAATTGTTGGATATTTATTATGCGGAGCCTAATCCATCAGATATTGAAGATGAAAAGCAAACAAAGAAAGATGAGGAAGAACTAAAGATGATGAAGAAGAAGAAGGATGACAAAGAGAAGAAAATGCAAAGGAAGAAGGAGGAGGAGAATGAAAACTATGCACACCTATGAGGCAAAATGATTTCTTCCTGCCAATCATGCAGAATTAAATCTATATGCACATCGTTCTTCATATTATCTGTCATGATCGTCAGTTGCATCGCGCTATACTATGCATCGAGTTGTTATTTATCGTGCCAATAAAAGAAATGACTTATCGTATATGTGTGTTGACAATAGCAATTCAAGAGACAACAATTTAATGACATCTACGACGCTGCGAAGTGATTTCAATTATAATTGCTAAATGAACAACGATTTAAATATGCACATTGCCACTTTAATCGTGCAACAATGTAAATGTCTCACGCACACGTTTCAATATCATAATACAAATATCATACAGATCGACACTAGCAAATACATAATATGTTACAAATCGATATACATATCGCATAATATATTACAAATCGATACAAAAATTTAGGATAATAGCTTACAAATCGATATTAACAAACAAAACAATATCCCGTAAATCGATAGTATGTTACTACAACCGCAATTTGTGTTATATTATTCCAATATTTTCTATATAAAGGCAAATCATTGTTGCTTACATAGATGTCATTGCTTAAATCGTAAACATCACAACCTGACTCCAAGTCTCACAAGGCATATCAATTTTTGACAATGAGCGGGATGTAAAACGATGTTTCTTTTACAAATAAATGACACATATTTTTGTAACAAAGGTAAATCATTGTGAAGATTTATGATTCATGATTTACACATTTAAAGCAACAATGATTTATACATTTAATGCAGTAGAGATTTATGATTTATAAAGTTACCAAGATTTGTAATCAAGTTTGCTAAATCGTACAATGATGTTTAATGTTGAAGTCCAAACGTTACAACTATATGTACTTATAAAGAGTGTGATTTCTACATTGATTTGTATGTTTGTAGCACCGATTTGTACGTTTAAAGCAGGAACCCTACAACCCTTAATGCCTAAAACCTAACCCTAAACCCTAAACCCTAAACCCTAAAACCCGAAACCCTAAACCGTAACCCTAAACCCTTAACCTAAACCCTAAGCCCTTAATATCTTACTAAACCCTAAACCCTAAACCCTAAACCCTAAACCCTTAATATCTTACTAAACCCTAATCCTTAACCGTAAACCCTTAATATCTTACTAAACTGTAATGCTAAACCATAAACCCTTAATATAACCCTAAACCTTAAACCCTAAACCCTTAATATCTTACTAAACCCTAACCCTAACCCTAAACCCTTAATATCTTACTAAACCGTAATGCTAAACCATAAACCCTTAATATATTACTAAACCCTAAACCTTAAACCCTAAACCCTAACCCTAAACCCATAATATCTTACTAAACCATAACCCTAGACCCTAAACCCTTAACCTAAACCCTAAACCCTTAATATCTTACTAAACCCTAACCCTAAACCCTTAATATCTTACTAAACCGTAATGCTAAACCATAAACCATTAATATATTACTAAACCCTAAACCCTTAACCTTAAACCCTAAACCGTAAACCCTAACCCTAAAACCTATAAACTAAACCCTATACCTAAACCCTTGATTGTGAAGATGATTCGTTATATCTATTTATAAGCTATAAACAAGAATTTCCATATTGATTTGTATGATATTTGATCAGCGATTTGTGTTATACTATGACAATATTTTTGTAACAAAGGCAAATTGACTAAACATTACAATGATGTTTATGATATTAATAGGATTTGCCATATTGATTTAAGAAAATGTTTTGACTCTTAATATCGATTTAAGATATTGTTTTGATTCTAAATATTAATTTTTAAGATATCAAAACGAATTTCCAAATCGATTTAAGATATTGTTCTGAATCTTAATATCAATTTTTCTGCTGATTCTTGATATCGATTTAAGTTATTCTTTTGATTCTTAATATCGATTTATATGTTATTGTTATGATTCTAAATATCAAGTTATATGTTGATTCTGTATATCGATTTATAAGCTATCAATAAGATTTTCCATATTGATTTGTATGATGCTATGACAATATTTTCGTAACAAAGGCAAATGGACTAAACCGTTATCACTGAACAAATTGTTATAATGATCGATGTTCATAAATAAAAATCAAACAATCATTTAGCATTGTGTATAGTGAAAATGCCATTGATTTGCTTTTACGAGTTGTTCCTATCGCGATTTATACAGTTGAGTTAATAAATGTCTAAAACGCTGAATTATGAAACGTAAAAGCAATCTACTAGTAATGAATCACTTTGCATAAATTTTGATAAACGGCTGAAATGATTTGCACAAACGTGCTTTGTACTCATACACCACAATTTTTATCCAGATGTGGCCGACATAGACGCCATTGTGTACATAGTTATACCATCGCGATTTACACAATGACATTTGTCTTTTAGACAATGAGCTTTGTCTAAGTGAATGACACGTACTATCATGATTTATACAATGACGTATGAAGGCCACGTGCTATCGCGATTTGCTTTACAAACACATATCGTTCTCGCCATAATTTTGTAACTACAAATCCACATGATTTAAAACCATATTCATATAAAAAAAATATTAGAATTTAGATACAATACATCATGACCAATGGTTTGGCTTAGATACAATACATGACCATCATCAAGAAAGAAAATAGATATCATCACAAGTATGAAACCCACATCCAAATTAGTGATGAACTTCTAATGCAATCCAGGTGCAGGAATGACAAATAATAAAATATCGATTTAAAGCCCAGGTATTTGAAATTGATTTCGAAAGAAAAGTTTTTAAAACTCGAATCTGGATT
The DNA here is from genome assembly GCF_984573655.1 of Nuphar pumila. Taxonomy (NCBI): domain Eukaryota; kingdom Viridiplantae; phylum Streptophyta; class Magnoliopsida; order Nymphaeales; family Nymphaeaceae; genus Nuphar; species Nuphar pumila. The sequence goes on along the minus strand of NC_143264.1, from coordinate 68,856,921 downwards.
CAATATTTTGAAAACAAGAGTCCTAGATCTCGATAATGAGATACAATGACATGCGATGCCATGAAATGATATGTCAAATGCATGCAGTGATATGCAATGACATATAAAATATAAACACTGGATGAGGGTAAAAATTTTGGGTGTTTACAGATGCCCCGGTTTGTTACTAAGCCGGTTGGAAGCCGAGCTTAGTGACATAGAAAAACACACTAAATTTGGACTATAAAAATGCCCCAGTTAGAAGAATCTGACTGAGTATAAAAGAATTAGCTCTGGTGATCATGATAGGTATGGAATAGAGAATAAAGAAGTAAATTCACCTCATTGAAATGAGGCTCAGGCTTAGCCCTTAACTTGGATGGGATGAAAAATACCTCGTGGAAGAATGAGGTTCAAGCTTGACCCTTAACCTGAAAGGGACGATACCTCGTAGAAAAATGAGGTTCAGGCTTAACTCTTAACCTGAAGGGGACGATAAATACCTTATGGAAGAACATAGTTCAAGCTTGACCCTTAACCTGAAAGTGGATGATACCTCATGGAAAAATGAGGTTCGAACTTAATCCTTAACCTGAAAGGGACGATACCTCATGGAAAAATGAGGTTCAAGCTTAACCCTTAACCTGAAAGGGACGATACCTCATAGAAAAATGTGGTTCAGGCTTAACCCTTAACCTGAAAGGGACAATGGGATCCACGAAAGAAAAAACCATGATGGGACCTTCGAATTTTGCACAATAAATCTGAGAGGGGTTTGCAAAAGGAAGAAAGGAGGTTTCCTAAATCTTGAAAAGGGATTGATCTTGAATGTCTCATTGCTGAGACTGAATGACTTTTAAAACAGATGACCTTTTGTAGAAACAATTCCAGGTTTAACCCTCATCCTGAACGGGGACTGTCTATAGTGGGACAGTTGGGTACACACAGAAGTATGTGAATCTGAGAGCCTAGACGCTCAGATCAAAACAAGAAGGGAAGGATCTTGAACAACTCCCGTCATCAAGTCCTAAAAAAGGATAAAACTAATGTTAGAATATATAAAAATGGGCATCAAGCTCTCACTTCATGTCAGGATAACTTCAAAATATTGTCAATAAGATAAAAATTGTGATTGATTAAAAAATGACTGAAATGTAAGCACATATATATTAAAAATATTTCCTCTTCTGCCTTCAGTATTACCTCCAACTAGGCTAACTCCATAGAATCCAGAATCAAAATCAAATTTATTGTTGTTGAGTTTCTTCAATGAAGCTATCCATTTTCTTGATATGAAAAGAAAGGAAATTGTTCTCAATATCATAAAAACAATTAATGAAAGAATATTGATAAAAGAATTTCACATAAACAAAGATGATTCTTGGCAATTTGGCAGTTCGATATCCGGGGTTTACCCATGATGATCTTTTTGCACTCTTTTAAGACTTTTAGAAAAAAAATTGAGTCCTCCTTGGGGTTTGACAAGAATTTCATAGCATCAACCTTCAACTTAGTTGTGTTCTGATTTTCCTTGGAAGGACACGTTACAAACTCCTTTAACTTGGAGATGTTCCACATCTTCTTTGGTCCCAAGAATTATATTAAGGATGTTGTCTCTTTTAATTGAAGTATCTTGATGATCGTTTATGCTCTTTTGAGACATGAAAAGTGAGTTTTTTGGGATTGGGCGAGAATCTCATCACATCAACCTTCATCTTGGCTGTGTTCTGATTTTCCCTGGAAGGACACGTCATAAACTCCTTCAACTTGGAGATGTTCTATATCTTCTTTGATCTCAAGAATTAAATTAATGAAACAGTCTCTTTGGTTAAAAATCTCTTTATGATTACAATGATTAAATATCTTTTAGGGATTGGCCGGAGGTTCATCGCATCTGCCTTCAACTTGACGATGATTTGAACTTTCCTTGGAAGGATCCGTCACAAACACCTTCATCTTGAAGATGCTTTGAATTTTCTTTGTTCCCGGGGGTCTAACTCATCCATCGTTTTCAACTTGACGATATTTGAGAGATCCCTTTTGCGGATAGTTGATCGTAGCTTGATTGATTGAAGAGATATTGGAATTGAGATTGAATGAATTTTATTCAAATCGCCTAGGATATTTTCACTGCCTTATTGCTAGAAGAATGATCTTTAAAAATGTGTCATAACTATGATCAATACCGATTCACTTACAACTTTTCAATATCATTGAATTTTTCCTTTGTCGGTCATATCTAGGATTTTTCTTCATCCTTTTGGTTGACCAACAAAAAAGAGTTTGAAATTTCTTCTTTCTTCCCAAAAGCTTTATCATTTTGAAGGAAATACTGAAGGTGATATGAGGTACAATTTTGTGCAATAAAGATTTTGATATCAATAACTGTTTTTCATGACAAATTGGCAAAATATTCTTGGAATCCTTGGTGAAAGAAATTGCTTGATGTCGGATTGATAAATCCATGGTTAGATTCTCCTCTCCTTTCCTCAAAGGAGAGACTCAGGCTTGACCCTTACCTGAACAGGTAATAAAAAGATACTCCTCTCTTCCTTGAAAAGGAGGTGTTTGCAAAATGAACTTTCGAAGAGAAATAAAGTTTTTGTCAAAACTTTCTATCGCTAGGCTTCTCTTATGGAAAGTAGACCACTAACAAAGGTTGGGAAGGATATCATAGAGGAGCGAGTCTATCACACTCTCCCTGGAAAAAGGCTCCTCGATGATGGGGTGGCCTAACAAAAGATATTTAGGGTTACAAGGAGGATGAATTTCCATCGAAACTCTCCCTGGAAAAGGGTTTCTTGTGTGACAATGTGAACACCCCAATTTTTTTAAAATCTGATAAAAACTCTTTTTGAACTTGGCCCCCATTTTCTGAGTAAATTGAGTCAGTTTCAATCCAAATTTCAGTTATTCCTCGAATTTTACTGGAATTAAATCTATTTTATATATCTGACTCGATTTTGGATCTAGATCCAGTGCTAAAATCCAAATCTGAGCCTCGTTATCCAAATTTTGATAAAAATTTATAAAAAATGCCAAAAATAATTTCTGAAAGGCTCAGACAGTTCATCCGATATCCGTTTGGATCCGTTGCTCTATATTTCTCAATTCAAGATCCAAAACTCGAATATTTTCTCAAAACCTGGATCCAAACAAATTTTCTGAAGAAATTTTAAAAGATTAACCCCGAATTCTCAAAAACCCCCTCTTTTGTAAATATTTCCATTTTTTTACAAAAATAGTTTAGAAATCCTATAGTTTTAGAGTTTTTATCTCAAAAAAAAAAAAAAAAAAATGTAGAAGATATGAAGAAAAAGAACAAAAAATCGAAATAGAAAGAAAAACACAAAAGATAGTTTTAAAAACCTCCTTTTGAAGACATCTTTTATCTAAAACCATTTTTTTGAGAAAACTTTTTGAAAAGGACCACCTTTTTTAAAATCTTTTAACATAAAGACTCGTTCTTTGTTAAAAGGGCTTTAACAACTTTCTGTTACGAAGGCTCTCTCTCTCTCCCTCTCTCCTTTCTCGCTCGCTCGATCCACCGGTGGATTGTCATCCTTCTTCTTCAACCCTCGATGCCTAACAGCCTCCTCATTTCCCGATCCTTCGTCTCCCTCTTTAAAAGGGGCACGAAGGGGAAGACCTGGGGTATCGCTTCTTCACCCCTCCACTTGCACTTCTCGACTTTTTTTTTCCTTCCCCCTTTCAGCATCTTCCCCTTTCACTCTCGATCCGCTTCCCCATCTCCTTCTTCCCCTCTGATCCCCTTTCTATCAAGTTCTTTTCCTCAGGTTCTCCTCAAGAAACAGAAAGAGGTCGATTCCCACTTCCTAATCAAGTAAGTACCCTTCCCCTCCTCCATTTTCTTTATTTTTCCTGGGTTTTCCCTATTTTTGCCCATTAGAATACCCATGTAAGGTCATCCTGTTGATGGCAAGACTGATCTACACATGTGCAAAAACAATTGGAATGTATGAGTTCCGACATTATCTCCTATGTCTTTCTTCCTCTTTTCTTCTGGTTAAAATCGATTTTCTCACCCTTTTGTATTGCTTTAGATTTCCTTTGCCATTTATTTCATGGATTTCGGTTCATTCTCTTAAGCATTAGGGATATTTAGCAATAGCATGTCGATTTTCATCTGTATTTCCCTACATTATAGCATTCGTTTCTGATTTATGTTTTCTGTTGTTACGAATGTCATATATGTTTTCATAGTTTTATAGTTTTGGTGTTTTATAGCCTCATCTTACTGCTGTAATGAATTTCTTGTTTTAATTTGATCGTAGGCAATAGCCTTTTAGATGCTGCTAATTCATTTTCTTCATGCATCGTAACTGCAGTTTAATGTTTGGTCGGTCATGACATCCGAGGGTCCCTCCCAGTTTTCCCCTTTCTTCCTTATTTTTCATCTACTAGAGGCAACCCTATATCACTGATCTGCCTATCGCAGCCTCAGTGATATACATTGCCATAGTAACATGGCCTTAGCACTATGCTGGCTGCATTTAAAATTACAATGGACCATGGGCATAACGTTTTTCATATTCTGTGGATTTTCTGCTTGAATCACTGATAGATTGTTTGAGTATATTCGTTTATCGCATCATAATTTGTGTTCTCAATATTCTGTTATTCCTGTGTTGTTTCTGGCATTTTGATTGAGCTTATTTTCTTTTGTTTGCCACCGATTGGTATAGATGCAACTTTTACTTTCATATTTCTTTTGAACATCCTTGTTGCAATTGTAATCTCATATATAGCGACAATGACCATCTCCTCGACTTCATGTACTGAATGAGGCCATCTAGAAAGAGGACTTCAGGAGGTCCTCTTTCTCTTCTCCAGAAGATCGAGAACCTCACCTGAAGTGACCCTTCTTGGCGTTTGTCAGAATGCTAGGAATCATATATCGCCCAAATCAACTGTGTGTGGGCTCAGGCCCTATATCTGCAAGCATGGCTTGCAGTGACATAACCTTGAGATGAGAGATGCAAGAACTGTTTCATACTTGCAGCAAACCAGTTTAAATACTTCGTTGGAGCAACAGGTGAAACACCGGTTGGTTGACAATATACAGACAAGGTTGATCAAATGGGTTTGTCACTGAGGGACATAAGAGATCTACTGGGTTTTCCATTTTGGGTCCATCTAAAGCAGATCCTCTGTGTTGTGAGAGCTATAGGACTGGTGATGACTGTTGCAAAGGGCAATAATTGTTCAGTGTGTTTACCAATTTGTTGCAAATTTCATTATCTTACTGAGGCCATTCTAGATGCAACCCAGATTGGTAGTCTGGAGGATAGATGCTTGCTTGAACAAAAGCTGGGGGAGGTGGTCAACGATCTTCTTGTTTTCTTTTAGTCATCGATTTATTGCTATTGATCCATTTGCTAATGATTTCAGATTCATTTGTATTTCAGCTAATTGTGGTTAGTGATCTGCTAAGCCTTGGAAGACCGACCTGCTGTAAGTAGCTAGGATCAATCTACCAGGCTTAACGATGTTTAATCCACAGGCGAGTTCAACTCCTAGTGGTCTGAAATCAGATCATATAGGCATGTATGTTCTCTTTTGGTTTCAGATCCATCTAGAATAGCAATCCTACCCAACATCCCGAGAGGTGCTCATTGTCATAGAAAAGCAAAAGGTTGCAGAAAAAGGACAATAGACAATTGCAAGGTTCCCTTCCTTTCCCTTTTCTTATTATTATTGTTATTGTTTGTGATAGCAGTGATGGTTCCCTCTGTGTTTAAAAGATTGATTCTTTTCACATACCGTTTTGTTCCCCCACTTTTGGGCTATATGTTTACGGTTTTTATTTTGTCCCCCTAGTGTTTTAGTTGGTTTTGTTTATCCTGAAATTAATTATTCCCTGGTATTGGAGGGAAAATAGATTTAGAAAATTGATGGCTGCCTTCACAAATAAATATATATCACTTTTTCTGTTCGTGTAATCTTTATTGTAGTTTGATTGTTTAAACCATGTATAGAGTGACCAAAAGTATGCTGGATCATCATGATCGATGGTCTGTACATTCCTCTATAGTAAACGTGAAGAATGTGAGGCTTGATATGGTGAATATTGTTCCTGTACTGTTGTTTGAGCTGGAATTGTTGGTTTCTTATTCCACATCAACTGCTTCCATTTCATTTTCCATTTATAAACATTCATTCACTATCCACCAGTGTCTATGGTTGCATCGATATATATGCACCTACACCTGTGTATCTACTACATAGGACTCTTCATATCCTTTTGCCACCATCCCTTGCATTTGTATCCTTCGGTACCCCAATATTTACCTATTACACAGCAGACCATTACCCACTTTCATCCCCTGTTACAATCCCTGCACCAGGTGTCCCCCTACAGATTCCCCATAGTACCTTCATCACACTTTCCCTGCCATTACATTCCTGTAGTCACCAGCACGATATTTTCAGTTTCCATCTACATCCTTCTCTTTTGTAAATCTTGGATCTATGTTTCATGAGCATACCTATATATTACACTCCATTACTATGTGGTGAATATATACATTCCAATCATGTGAACACACCCATGTATTACATTTGTAGTGTGAGTGTATGCAGTCCAACTCCATTCCATCGCCCAACATATCATTGCACTACTGCCGACACCTCTTGTGCCTCAATAGCACAACAACCCTAAGGTTGTTGTAGCTTTCCTAACCCCTATAGCAGTACTACACTAGCATCCATTGGGTTCCCCTATCTTCCTCACAGCACTTCCACTTACTCATTGTTCACCACTTGTGCACTTCCACTTGCACCTTCAATATTACCTTCAACCCCCATGACATCTTCACTCCCAAGCACAACCACTTTATAGTCACCTGCATCCATTATTACAATAGTAACCTGGGTGCTCTGTGTTACCCATCACAACCATACCTTGCAGCATTAGCATACTCTACTCATTTTCTTGCACCAAAGACTTGGACATATTAATTTAAAAAAATGAAGAAACTTGTTGAATTAAATCTAATACCTAACTTTGATGATTTTTTTTTTCACAGATGTGAACCTTGTATTTATGGTAAAACGACAAGAAAACCTTTTTCACGTAATGTAATTAGAGCATTTGAATTATTAGAAACCATACACACTGATATTTGTGGTCTCTTCAAGACTCAAACTCATAAAGGAATGCAATATTTTATATTTTTTATTGATTACTTTTTAAGATATAGTTATGTATACCTTATAAGTATGAAGCATTAGACAAATTTAAAGAATATTGTCAAGAAGTCGAAAACCAACTTGGTAGAAAAATTAAAGTTTTACGGTCAAATCGAGGAGGAGAATATACCTCAAATGAATTTTCTGAATATTGTAATGCTAATGAGATCAGATCTTAAATTACATTTCTAGACGCTCTTCAACAAAATTGTGTGGCTGAAAGATTCAATAGGACCCTTCATGACACGGTTAGATGCATGTTATCTAATGCCTTATTACCCAAAGTATTTTGGGGTGAAGCAATACATACAACAACATATGTTTTAGATAGGGTTCCTTGTAAGGCCATTATCTCTACACCTTATAAATTATGCACAGAAAGAAAACCTAACCTAAGTCATCTTCATAGATGGGGTTCAATAGCTCATATAAAGGTTATAAAGCAATCACGAGATAAGCACGATACAATATTTATAAGGTGTATCTTTATTGGATATCCCAAATCCAATGGTTATAAATTTTAACATCCTGATAAGGGTTTAATCGAAAGTAGAAATGTAATATTCTTGGAAGATCAAAACATCGAAGAAATTATTTCTAAAATAAATGAAGATGATCCTCTTGATTTGTATTATGACTCTGATGACTCGCAAGAACATTTAAGTAATGATGAACCATCTATTAGTTCTCCATCTTTTTTTTACCAGACTCAGGTTGACCACAAAATGTCTAGAGCTCTCCCGTCTTACTTAGATGACTATTATGTCTACCTGTCGGAGGAACTATGTTATGCTTTAGACCTGAAAGACATAAAAGATAACCTGTCATATGATGAGACATTAAAATTATATGAGTCAACAAACTAGGTAAAAGCCATAAACAAGAAAATTGAGTCCATTGAGAAAAACTAAGTCTGGGAATTGACTGATTTACTAAGAAAAGAAAATTCATTATATATAAATGAATTTTAAAGAAGAAATTCAAATCCGATGGTAGTATTGATAAATTTAAAGCAATGTGGGTAGCTAAAGGATTTTCTCAGAAAGAAGGGTTAGACTATATTGATACATATTCACATGTTACAAAATTTATTTCGATAAGGATAATTCTCACTACGACCTAGATCTACATCGAATGGATGCTAAAACCATATTTCTTAATGGTGAGCTTAGGGAAACCATTTTCATGGAACAACCTGAAGGCTATATAATTAAAGACAAGGAAGATAAAGTATATAGGTTGAAAAAATCTCTATACGAACTCAAGTAATCACCACGTCAGTGGTACTTAAAGTTTTATAAGGCAATTACGTTATTAGGATTTGTGGCAAATAAATTTAACCACTGTGTGTATGTCTAGAAAAGTGAGAGCAAATTTGTGATTCTCTCACTATATGTGGATGCCATTCTTTTGATTGGAAATGACAATAATATGATTGTTAAAACAAAGTCATGGTTAAATTCTCAATTCGAGACGAAAGACATGGGAGACATCCTATGTTCTTGGAATTAAAATCACTCGAGATAAAAATTCTAAACTTTTAAGCTTGAGTCAAGAAATGTATATAAATCATATACTCAAGAAATGTATATAAATCATATACTTAAGAAATTTAAAATGAGTTATTACAAGTCTGTTAGAACATTTGTGGTAAAAGGTATCAAATTGAGTAAGAATGGTAGTCATGGTGATGGACAAGAAAGACTGAATGACCCTTATGCACAAGCTGTTAAAAGTTTGATGTATGCTATGCCATGCACAAGGCCTGATATCAGCTTTTCTGTTGGCCTCGTTAGTTTCTACCAAAGTAATACTAGTTAGCCTCACTAGCAAGTAGTAAAAAGAATATTTCGATATTTAAAAGGAACTGTAAACTTGAAACTATGTTTTCAAGATGATGCTTTAGAATTAACTAGATATTTTGGTGTTGACTTTACAAACAACATAGATGATAGTAAATCCATTTCTGGATATGTTTTTCTTCTCGAAGGAGGAGCAATTTTCTGGTCTTGTAAGAAACAAGAGTGCGTAGCTCGGCATACTCAGGAAGAAAAATACATTGCATGCAATGCAGCTGCCAGGGGCGTAGCTAGGATTCATGTGAGGGGGGGGGGGCAAACAGGGGTGTAGAAAGAAAAATGTATTTGTGTGATAGTCGGGGGTTCGGCTGCCCCCGAATTTTTTTTTTAGATAAAATAAAAAATGGCTACAATTATTAATAAAAATCTATTTCATATGGACAAATCAAACTATTTGCTGCAGTCAGGGCTGGACTAAAAAATGGATAAAAATCTATTTCATATGAAATCCGGGCAGGGCTAGGACTGGGCTTTTAAAAAAAAAACAAATTAACTGTTTGGGGGAGGCAGGACTAGGCTACAGCCCAGTCCTGCCCCCCCTAGCTACGCCCCTGGCAGCTGCCATATTTGCCGTTTAGATAAGTTGCTTCATTAATGATTTGAAGTAGGATATAACCAACAAGCTAATTCAAATTTATTATGATAACCAAGCTGCAATCTTTCTTTTAAAGAGTGAAGCAGGTAATTCTAAAAGTAAACATATAATGATGAAATATCATTATATTCATGACATGATTGAAAAGAATGAAATCAAAGTCAGTTACTTATCTACATCTGATATGATTGCTGATCCCTTAACAAAGGGCATATCAGAGAAAGTGTTCTTGAAACATGTATCTTGTATGAGATTAAGATGTCTAATAAAATATATGGCTGAATGAGTAACTAAAGTATAAAACTCATTCCAGAAACATTGTTGTAAGTGAAATACTTCAAAAGTGGGAGGTAAAACCCGGCATCATGATTATTTTAACATGGCCAAGTAGAAGATGTTGGTCATACATGACCATAGTGGACATGTTTTACGCATGGGTTCATGTGTTGAGGAGAGAGGTGGACCCACTCTCTCTTCAGTGCATGAAACCGCCCGATAGAGGGCCTTAACCAAATGAAAAACTTTTGAACATGCTTCATTTGGATAAGTATAAAGGTGAATCTCTTTACCGATTTTCTCTCCTTAGAGAGAAAATCGGTAAGTCCTAAAAAGCTGGGGGAAAAAACTTATCCTGTGCCATCAAACACGCTCTTGTTGGCAAACAATCTTCATGACCACATGCATTACCTCAACTGGAAGGAAGGACTGGTCTTAGAGTTGAGATCTCTCTCTCTCAATATTCAAATTGTAACCATCGATAAAATGGGGATAAAAAGTCTCACGATTTTATTTTGATCTAATAAAATCTAGATATTGCATCTAATACATAATCCAATATTTACTACAAATGAACCAAAAATTAAAAATGATCCAAATACAAAAGATACAAATAACAAAAAATATAAAATATAAATGAAATCCAAATGAATTCTTATAATGACCCCGGTCTTTTGCTCCACTCCTGTATCAGATTCCCCGACCTGAGACTCTTCTTTCTCTCTTATAATATCCTTGTGTATCTTGAACAATAACACGTACAATGTCATTCCATCCTATAGAGTTTATGGTTTCTCTTGCGTGGAACCGCATCACTCGTTCATTTGTTCATGTAAAGTGACAAATATTTTCTTTCCTTGACGAAAAGTTCTTTATTTTCCTTAAGAAAACGATATTTTTTTGGTTAAAGGCTTAAGAGATGCACTGAAGTGAAAAAAAAGGTGAAATGCCCACCACCATTAAGCTTCATTTATCATCTTTGATTAGTATTTTTGTGTCCTTTCCTAGTGTTTGATCTGTGTGTCCATGTGGGCAAGTGTCAGACCCGACCGACCTGCATATTGCGTGTTTGATGGTGCGTGAGTCCCACGGAAAGCCCAAAGGTTTTTCTTGGGGGAAAACTTGTCCTGTGCCATCAATCATGCCCTCGTTGACAAACAATCTGCATGACCGCATGCATTCCCTCGACGGTTGAGCTGTCTCTCTCAATATTCAATTGGAAAATGGGTCTAAAATGTCATGATTGTCACACTGAATTTTATTTTGATATTTACGCACTGGCTTTGCCTGCCGTACTTAAGGTCGGCAGCGTGATTTGGATTTAAGTTTTTAATTATTGTAGATCTAAATTAATTTCAAATGCAAATTAGATTTTATATGAAAAAAACTTTTAAAAAATCAGTTTTGATCAATATGTGAACATAAATTCAGAAAAATATATTTGAACCGAATAAGGTTCACTTAAATATGAGTTCAAAACTATTTTTTTTTTTTTAGATTCATAAAGGGAAAAACATGCAAATTTGGATTGAGGATCCAACAAGATTAATTTCTCATACAAGTAAGTGAAAAGCTAGAGATTAAGAAAAATGAAAAACAACCTCTTTTTGGTAAGAGAGGTCGTTCAAAGTCCAAGCAGCTGCAAATAGTTCCACTACTTTGGGTGAAAATTGAATGAATTTTGTTGGGCGTCTGATCCAAGTCCTATGCATTATTCGTGGACATGGATCTTAAAATACAATTAACGCACGATTAGGTGTGCCCGTACTGAATTCAGACTTATATTTAGGCCCTGTTTGGAAAGTGAAAAGTGGGAAATACCCAGTGCAAAAGTCGTTTGGGATAGATGCAATTGTAGGAAATGATGAAACTGCATGGGTTGGTTTCCACATTTCACTTCCCACGTAGGTGAAGTGGTAGTTGCCAAATACTACACCAGCTCCCACACCGGTGCCAAATCCGACGACCTTCCCAACGCTCTTCCAATATTAATTTCATCTTTTCAATTGCATTCCAAAACAACGGCATAAGTGGAAGTGCTACATCCTCAGCTGAACCATTCCACTCACCCAAACAACCGTGTGGATTTGCTTAAACCACAAATATTGGGGATTCCATAGCTACCACCGACTGGAAGATTCCAAACAGGGCCTTAAGGCTTTTTGCAAGTCAGATCACTGAATTAATGTTTTTCATTAGATCTATATATGTTTTTCATTAGATCCCATGTGGTAAGCGGGGTCCTGTGTCAAGCTGAAGGCCCATGATCGAATCCTTCTGCCACATGGGGAGGGTGTTTTGGTAGGGGTCTGCCTAACCCCAGTTTACCTATAAAAAAAAAATAAAAGGTCACCTCCATGTACAAGCTGACACCCAGGCGAAGGTCTTGAAGGGTTGATCTATAAAAAAAAACATATATTTATATAAAAAACATCAAATGGATCACGCTGAATTCATCTACAGTGTCACAAATTGACGGAAACAACTCAGCTGAATTCATCTAATGTGCTATTTTTTTTACTATGAGAAACCGCCCCATGCAAAGACCTAACCTAGCTGGCTCAGCCTGTGGTACTAAGGCATAAAACTCAGAAGGCTTACCCCTGCGACTCCCTGGGTTCGAGGGGTAAGCCCTTGAAGTTTTATGCCAACATGGAGATAGACCGTAGTATGTCAGGCTGAGCTTGCACCGCTAGGTCTTTGCATGGGGCAGTTTCTCAGAGACACTGACACTGTAGATGAATTCAGCAGGGTTGTTTACATCATTTTGCGACACTATAGCTGAATTCAGCATGATATTATGATTAAAAAAAAACATATCTTTCTATAAAATCCATGATCGAAGGATCATTCTCATCAAATCATTCATGTTTCTACGGGATCATAGCTGAATCCAACATATCTTTTATGATTGATGGATATGGGCTTAAAGAGCCAATTACCCGAACCCGGCACGGCGGTGGGTGCATACTAACTACAAGAAAATAGGTTATTAGCGACAAAATTTAGCGACGGAATAATTCCATCGCTAGTGAGTGACATATTAACGAGAGAAATGCATCCATCACTATAATCAATGAAATTTACGAAAATAGCGACGGAATATATCCCGTCGCAAAATCTATCGCTAATTAGCAACGGATTTTGTGAGGGAATATTTTGTCGTAATGGATGCACCATTTAACGACGTCTTTTACGACGGAAAATATTCCGTCGCTAAATAGCGACGGAATTGGCGACAAAATATATTCCGTCGCCATTTTCGTGTTTTGATTTACGGTGGCTTAGCGATGAAATTAATCTGTCGCTAAATGTTGCATAACCCTAATCCCAGCCCTCTTTTTATTTTCTTCTTTCGCTGCTCCCACTCCCGCCCGCTGCCCTCTCCCTCCTATCGCCCTATTTGTCCCGTCGGCCTCTCTCCGGCCCCCACCGTTCACCGGCTGCCGATCCCCGTCAGCCTTTCGCCGCCGCCCGGAGACAGGTAATTTGTAAAATTCCTGCAGGGGGTCGACCCCCTGCGGTTCCGGCAGGGGGTCGACCCCCTGCGGTTCCGGCAGGGGGTCGATCCCCTGCGTTTTCCGGCAGGGGGTCGACCCCATGCGTTTTTTGGCAGGGGGTTGACCCCATGCGTTTCGGTAGGTCATTGAGTGTTGGGCTTCTCAAGACCTATGCAAGATGTTTTCATTTGCCTCGTTTTTTTTTTTTTGGCAGGTGGTGACTTCATTTTAAAACAGTGTTTTTTGCAGATTTCTCAACGGAACCTGCTTGTGCTCAGCCACCCGTGGTAAGTAAGTGACAAAAACAATGCAAATCGGGTAAATATCCGTGGTGAGTAAGTGATGCAAGTGCATCACATTTATTTAATTTATTGGATGTAACACTTTATTGTTCACACACTCACTTAGTTGTTGATATCTAGGACTGCTTTGTTGGAGTTCGGAGATCATGCTGAGCATGATTTTAATGTATGAGAATAGAAGTGTTCTTATTTTTGGAGTACGGATTCCATGCGAGGCATGGTAGTAGTTAGTGGAATATTGAAGTGTGTTTGTTGCAGGTACATGTTTGACATTTGTTTGATATGAATCATTTCGATGTATTGCAATGTTTGATGTAATTGTATCCATACTTGCATGTAGTTACTTTCAATTTGATTATGGCTTCCATGTGAAATTGTATAATGAAAGCATACTTCAAATGAATGTATCGTGTCATTAATAGTTTGCACATGAAAATATTAAGTTGTCAATGCATGCATCATAATTCTTGTTATTGTATGACATCATATATTGCATGATAAATTTGATATTTTCTTCATCATAGCATTCTGATGGTTCTCTTTTAACTAGTTAGGTTATTACTCGTAACTTCATACGAAAATGACTGCAAACCGTGAATGGATGTACACTACAACAAAGCAATAGATTAGCGACGACCACATTCCGTCGCTAATCCATCGCTAACATGGTTAGCGACGGATTAGCGACAACGAGGCGACAGTATGCTTACGTCGCGAATATTTCGACGCTAACTGGCGACGGAATTATTCTGTCGCCAGGTCCGTCACTAATTGCGACGGAATAACGAGCGCTATATTCCGTCGCCAATCCACCGGTACTAAACAGCGACCACAGCTTGGCGACGGATTTACTTTCATCGCTATGCCGTCGCTAATCCGTCGCAAACACGAAAAAAAATTAAAAAAAAATTATTTGAAAATTAAATACCGAGAACTGTACAATTTCTATTTCCTGTAAATAAAAAACAAACCACACAAAAAAATTCATATAACAAGAATCTACAACAATTAATCGTTCCACCTTAAAATTAAGAAGTTTAATTATTTACAATTCAACAATTACAATTAGGAAAAATAAAAAAAATAGAACTTCTTCAACACAGTCCTCTAATCATCGTCAAGATTTTGTGCGTCTTCTTGTTCATTGTCTTTATCTGTCCCTTCAGCTCCACTACCCTGATTATCGCTAGCAGCCTACACAAGAAAAGAATAGTCAGTATTGATAAACAAAATATAATGAAATAAATTACACACTATATGTGATTCTATCATGTGCTCATGTGTGATCTAAGGCAATAAAAAAACTCTATATGTGATTCTATCATGCTCATATGTGCTTTAAGGCAGACAAAAAGTTATATATATATATATATGTGATTCTATCATGCTCATATGTGTGCTAAGGCAGTCAAAAAATTGAATATGTGATTATAGCATGTTCATATGTGTTCTAAGGCATCTAAAAAAACTCGATATGTGATTCTACCATGCTCAGATGTGCTTTAAGGTAGACAAAAAACTATATATGTGATTCGATCATGCTCGTATGTGTGCTAAGGCAGTAAAAAAATTGAATATGTGAATATAGCATGCTCATATGTGCTCTAAGGCAGGCAAAGCCAAAAATTTTATATGTGATTATATCATAAATGATATATAACATGTTCATATGTGTTCTAAGGCAGTAAAAAACTCTATATGTTATTATAGCATGCTCATATGTGTGCTAAGGCAGTCAAAAAACTGAATATGTGATTATAATATGCTCATATGTGTTCTTATGCAGTCAAAAAACTGAATATGTGATTATAGCATGCTCATATGTGTTCTAACGCAGTCAAAAAAACTTTATATGTGATTCTATCATGCTCATATGTGTTCTTAGGCAGGCAAAAAAACTTTATATGTGATTATAGCATGCTCATATGTGCTCTAATGCAATAAAAAACTCTATATGTTATTATAACATGCTCATATGTGCTCTAAGGCAGTCAAAAAACTGAATATGTGATTATAACATGCTCATATGTGTTCTTAGGCAGGCAAAAAACTGAATATGTGATTATAGCATGCTCATATATGTTCTAATGCAGTCAAAAAAACTTTATATGTGATTCTATCATGCTCATATGTGCTCTAAGGCAGACAAAAAGTTATATATATATATATATATATATATATATATATATATATATATATATATATATATATGATTCTATCATGCTCATATGTGTGCTAAGGCAGTCAAAAAATTGAATATGTGATTATAGCATGTTCATATGTGTTCTAAGGCATCTAGAAAAACTCTATATGTGATTCTACCATGCTCAGATGTGCTTTAAGGCAGGCAAAAAACTATATATGTGATTCGATCATGCTCGTATGTGTGTTAAGGCAGTCAAAAAATTGAATATGTGAATATAGCATGCTCATATGTGCTCTAAGGCAGGCAAAACAAAAAATTTTATATGTGATTCTATCATAAATGATATATAGCATGTTCATATGTGTTCTAAGGCAGTAAAAAAACTCTATATGTTAGCATGCTCATATGTGTGCTAAGGCAGTCAAAAAACAGAATATGTGATTATAATATGCTCATATGTGTTCTTAGGCAGTCAAAAAACTGAATATGTGATTATAGCATGCTCATATGTGTTCTAATGCAGTCAAAAAAACTTTATATGTGATTCTATCATGCTCATATGTGTTCTTAGGCAGGCAAAAAAACTTTATATGTGATTATAACATGCTCATATGTGCTCTAATGCAATAAAAAAACTCTATATGTTATTATAGCATGCTCATATGTGCTCTAAGGCAGTCAAAAAACTGAATATGTGATTATAACATGCTCATATGTGTTCTTATGCAGGCAAAAAACTGAATATGTGATTATAGCATGCTCATATGTGTTTTAATGCAGTCAAAAAAACTTTATATGTGATTCTATCATGCTTATATGTGCTCTAAGGCAGACAAAAAAACTTTATATGTGATTATAGCATGCTCATATGTGCTCTAATGCAATAAAAAAACTCTATATGTTATTATAGAATGCTCATATGTGCTCTAAGGCAGTCAAAAAACTGAATATGTGATTATACCTGAGAGGGACCTGGAATCGAAGATCCCCTATCCTGAACAGCGGCCTTGATCTCATTTCGGAGAAAGGGGGCGACGGTGTATTGAAAGTAGTTATTCAGTGATTCATTAATGATCTGGCGTACATCATCACCGAAAAGAATAGTCGGCTGCTTGGAGCTTATGTCGGCGCAAGAAGTCGGTGAGCCGTAACTGGAAGAACCAATAACTGGTGAAGTGTTCATATTACTCCCAAACCCGAACACGCAACCTTTTTTGGGTTCACCTGTTGCAGTCACCCATGCTGTAAGATCAAATGATGGATGCTGAGTAGCGTCATCGCCATATCGCTCTACCATCTGTTGCTTATATGCCTCCTACAAAATAATGTTTAAAGTATTCATTAATAATTAATGATAATATTATGATAACTTGCATATATATTGCAATGATTATTAATAGAATTAATACATACCGTTGTCGTTCTCGCCTTCTCTGATACGAAGACTCCCGTGGTCTTCCGTTTATGTGTTTCTACAAACACATTCTTATATGGTACACTGCCTCTTTTTTCTGCTTCCAGCGAAGTTAAATGACAAAAGATTTAGTACACAAGTTTGCAACAATACTTATAAAATTAATATTATATATTGATGAGTTACCATTTTCTTTAAGTGGCTCCCAAATGTCTTAGATCCACCTGTGTGTAGATGGGCTTCGGGCATCTTCGATCGATTTTGTGCAGCCTTCGCAAAGCGATTTCTAAATGCATCTCCCGCCCACTTATCGCACATTTCATCCCAGTAATCTCTCCTGATAGTAATAGGACCATGGCCCTTCCACAGTAATGGATCATCTACTACGCCAGATGCTTTTTTTGCTGCAGTCTTCATAATGTGCAGCATGTCTGTAAATCGATTGGCAGCCACCTTCTGCCACACCTTCCTTGCATCATTTTCTTCCACCGTAGTTGCGAAGCGATTCGAAGCCTACAAATATTTTCAGAAAGTTAGTAGACATTGCTTAAATAAATTAAATATGAAACACATTAACTATGAGGAACAACTGTATACCATGAATGAGGACCACAATCTGTCTAACACCTCATTTGGGTACTCTTTCCATTGAGCAACTGGTCCTGGTAGATGTTGAAGAAGTGAATTCCTAATCTCCCGTACTACTTCTTGTGGCGCAAACCTCGTGCTGCACATGAATTGTTACACAGTAAATATCAATATAAAATATTTAAAAGATATGCAATAATTGAAAACAAAATACTTACGGTCGATTATCGATATACACTATTCGAATGAGTCTTCTTGTGCCAGCCTGAGAAGACCCTGTTTACTGTGTTGGCTGTTGACTTGTGTGATCAACTGGTGTAGGTGAGTCGTGTACAGGCGCAACATCATCTGTAAAAAAATACATTAGAAATTCTCAAAATGTGCATTTGAACTAATCAAGCATCTAATTAGTTATATGATATACCTATCACAGGAGCCCGTGAAGATGAAGGCTGAGCCTGGCTACTACTGGATGAGCGACCACTATAACCTCCACGAACCATATTCTAACAAATAACATATGTCATACAATATATTCAAATAATTCACATCAAGTATTACAATGCATTCAAGTCATTCACATCAAGCATTGCAATGCATTCAAATAATTCAAATCATTGACATCAAGTATTGCACTAATTCAAATCATTCGTTAATTGCATAAATTATAATACATTCAGATAATTGAAATCATTCACATCAAGTATTACAATGCATTCGAATCATTCGTATCAAGTATACATTCAAATAAAATTTTTAATCATTCACACCTAGTATTGCAATACAACTCACATCAAGTATTACAATGCATTTAAATAGAGGTTTGTAGTATAAGATTTTGCTCACTAGCTTGAGAATTCTTCCTCGTCACTAGTTTGACTTTCTTCTTCTTCTTCTTCTTCTTCTTCATTGTTTGCCCATCCACTTGGTACATCATTTGGATCACATTCCTCTATGAATGTTTCATCGGCCAATGGAGATATGACATGCATATCATGCGCAACATCGTGACCATAAGCGAAGTCATAGACATCATCTGATTGATAGTAATCACTGTCTTCAGCTAACTCATCTTTCTGTAACTGATCATACTCGGGGTATAGTTTGGATTTCACCTTGCAAACTGCCCATCATTCATTTCTATCTGACT
Source organism: Nuphar pumila (assembly GCF_984573655.1). Taxonomy (NCBI): domain Eukaryota; kingdom Viridiplantae; phylum Streptophyta; class Magnoliopsida; order Nymphaeales; family Nymphaeaceae; genus Nuphar; species Nuphar pumila. The sequence continues at coordinate 68,837,900 of NC_143264.1, read as the reverse complement.
TTTTTATACTCGGATATGAAGTATAATAAACTTGTTGAGCTTGCGAGGCTAATATGAATGGTTCATATGTTCCAAACCTGGATTTATGATTCACCTCCACAATGCCTGAAGCTTTGTCGAGTCTTATTGCAGTTGGATCAAACCAATGACACTTGAATATCGTAACCTTGTTATTCATGCCTAAGTAAGTCAACTCCATTATTTCCTCTATAACACCGTAGTAATCATGTTCATTTTCACCGTAGCTGCTACCCTTGACACACACGCCACTATTTATCGTTGATTTGTTTATACCGTAGTCTTTTGTATGGAATCGATAACCATTTACGATATACCCGTTGTAGCATTGCATAACTTTGGTCAGACCATTTTATAAATCACATATTCCTTGATCTTTAACATCACCATGGCGAACCTACGCACAGACATAAACAATTATTGTGATCACGATCAATTAAGTAACTTAGTGTTGTTTATAAGTACAAAATTTATGTTAGCTTCTTTACCAACTGTTTCAACCACTCCACAAACTTAGTTTCACGTTCTTTTTGTACTTCTGCATCAGTGAGATGTGAAACTTCGCTTTGCAACTCCAGATAAAATCGTCTGCAAACCACAAATACTTATATTACCGAGCCATGTATCCACATATAGAACATAAAAGGATTTATAATTGAGTTGCATATACATATACTTACTCGATGTATGGGTCGATCGCTGAGCAATTAAAAAGAATATAGATGTGTGCTGCATCTTGCTCTCGATCTGTTAATAGCCTTGATCGGCAACTACCAAATGCATGCCCAAGTGGTTGAAATATCGACAGCTTGTCAGCTACAGTTACTTGTTCTCCATCATCGTTACGGGGCGGGCATGTGTAACGTGTTGGAATATGAGGTTCGAAGTACATAGATGAGAAATTTGAAATCTCTTTTAAAGTGTACGCCTCACAAATAGAGCCTTCTACTCTTGCTTTATTACGAACCTTTTTTTTAGGTCGAACATGCATCTGACAAGAATATACATTTCAAATTTTAAATATCTGTCATTAAAGAAACAAATATAAAAAAACATATACCTTTCAAATGGGTACATCCATCGATATTGCACAGGGCCACCAACCCTTAGTTCATATGGCAGATGTATGATCAAATGTTTCATAACATCGAAAAATGCTGGCGGAAATATCTTTTCTAACAGACAAACAGTGGTGATGACAGAGTCCTCGAGATTCTTTACATCTGATACAACGACCTCCGATGCGCACAATGTTCTGAAAAATCCGCTCAACTCAGACAATATCCCCCATATAGGTTTGTCTAACATATCATGGAATGCTAGGGGTATCAATCGTTGCATAAAGATATGACAATCATGGCTCTTCAACCCATATAACTGTCCATCTTCAATCTTCACAGCCCGAGCAATGTTAGAGACATATCCATCTGGAAATCTCAGTTGTCTCAACCATTGACATACATGTTTTATTTGATCAGGTTCGAGCACGTACTTCGCCTTTGGTTTCAGTATTTTGCCATTATACTCTTTGAGTTCCAATTCTGGTCTTTTACATATTAATTTTAAATCCATACGGGCCTTCGGATTATCCTTCGTTTTTCCTTTAATATTCATTACTGTATTGAACACATTATCAAACACATTTTTCTCTACATGCATCACATCCAAATTATGTCGTATCAATAGGGTCGACCAATACGGTAGTTCCCAAAAAATAGATTTTTTCGTCCAATTGTGATCCTTCCCAAATCCACGGAAGGGTGTAGGACTGCGGGCATCTGTTAATATATCTGGAAAGTATCGCAATCTTCTTAGAATCTCTATGCCGGACAATCTTGAGGATGGACCTTCCGTTTCAGTTGTGCCTGCTTTAAATGCATTCTTTTGACGTCGGAACAGATGATCGCTGGGTAGAAATCGACGATGGCAATCAAACCAGCAAGGCTTCCTTCCATGCCTCAATCTAAAAGCTTTGGAATCCTCCATGCAGTACGGACAAGCCAACCTCCCATGTGTGCTCCAACCAGATAACATACTATATGCAGGGAAGTCACTGATTGTCCATAGAACAACGGCCTTCATGTTGAAATTTTGTTTTTTGTGGGCATCATACGTGGTAACACCGTCATCCCACAGTACTTTTAATTCATCAATCAATGGCCTTAGATATACATCAAGATTTTGGCCAGGTGAGGTCGGACCAGGGATCAACAGAGACAAGAAAAGATTTGGACGTTTCATACACAAGCTTGGTGGAAGGTTGTATGGAGTTACAAATACTGGCCAGCATGAGTATGGAGTTGATCTACCCGCAAATGGATTAAATCCATCTGTACATAGACCGAGTCTAACATTTCGCACTTCCATTGCGAAGTTCTGATGAGTACGATCAAAGTGCTTCCAAGCTTCAGCGTCAACAGGATGCGTGATCTTGTTTTCATCGTGTCAAACTTTATTTGCATGCCATCTCATGTGTTTAGCTGTCCTTGAAGACATATACAATTGCTGCAATCTAGGAGTGATAGGAAAGTAGCGAAGCGACTTGTATGAAACTTCCTTTGATCTCGTGCTACCATTGCCTCTTGTCTTTGGCTAGAACCGAGGATGCCCACATGACGGGCATGATATGTCGTTTTCCTGCTCTTTGAAATACAACATGCAGTGATTTGGACAAACATCAATCTTTTTGTAACCCATACCTAGAGCGTTGATCATAACTTTCGCACGATAGAAATTTTGTGGCAATTTCTCATCTTTAGGCAACATACACTTCACAATCATGCACAAACGGTCAAAACATGATTGACTCAAATTATACTCGGACTTCAAATTCATTAGTTGAAGAACTGCAGACAAGATAGTGTGACTTTCACAACCGTTCCAAAGTGGCTCATCAGCATCTCTAAGTAAATCATAAAATCTACTAGCTGCATTGTTTGGTGATTCTTCATCTACGGCAGTTCTTACATCACTAGAACTCATAGCAGAACCCAGTTCTGTTCCTGCGGCATCAAATATCAAATTCGTATATGGATTATCGTGCACCACATTCACCCGTGCATCAAAATTGTTTCTAAATTCTTCTCCATGAAACGTCCAGTTCTGATAATCACTCACAAAACTCTTCCTGTATAGGTGATGTCTAACGCCATGAGGTTCTACAAATCGATTATTCTTACAAATCTTGTAGGGACACCTAATCCGACTTGTGGAATCTACCGTACCGACACTTGTCGTTGCAAATTCAATAAAACTGTCAACACCATCCATATATTCATGCGATAACTCATTATTCACTATCCTACGGTACATCCATTCACGGTTTGCAGTCATTCTGTCGTATGATGTTACGAATAGTATCCTAACCAGTTAAAAGAGAACCATCAGAATGCTATGATGAAGAAAATATCAAATTTATCATGCAATATATGATGTCATACAATCACAAGAATTATGATGCATGCATGATAACTTAATATTTTCATGTGCAAACTATTCATGACACAATACATTCATTTGAAGCATGCTTTCAGTATACAATTTCACATGAAAGACATAATCAAATTGAAAGTAACTACATGTAAGCATGGATACAATCACATCAAACATTGCAATACATCGAAATAATTCATATCAAACAAATGTCAAACATGTACCTGCATCAAACACACTTCAATATCCCACTAACTACTACCATGCATAGCATGGACTCCGTACTCCAAAAATAAGAACACTTCCATATTCATACATTAAAATCATGCTCAGCATGATCTCCGAACTCCAACAAAGCAGTCCTAGATATCAACAACTAAGTGAGTGTGTGAACAATAAAGTGTTACATTCAATAAATTAAATAACATGTGATGCGCTTGCATCACTTACTCACCACGGGTATTTACCCGATTTGCATTGTTTTTGTCACTTACTTACCACGGGTGGCGGGGCACAAGCGAGTTCCGTTGAGAAATCTGCAAAAAACATTGTGTTAAAATGAATATTGAAGCTAATTAGGGAAACACAAACACTTATGCAATGCAAAAAACAACTAAACTGTTGATGATATATCTAATGATGAAATGCGATGAAATAAAGTGTGCAAGTAATGTACTGCAATGAATATTGAAACTAATTAGGGAAACACAAACACTTATGCAAAGGAAGCAAAAAGACTAAACAAAGAAAAATAGAACAAAGAAAAAATAGGAAATGGATCATAAATTGTTCATCTCTGCTCAACGGACGATCTATAGAAGATCATTCTTATACAAGAGGTGACAAAACAAAAATTTCATAAACCAGTACAGAGAAATACTAAACAACCATTTGCCTAACAGATTATAAAAAAGAGAGACACACTAAGAAACTATTTGCAAAATATACAATAAACTAAACCACAACCAATTAAAAATGGGATAATGATATACTCTCTTTAGGATTTCTCTGTTCCCATTTTCTCAATCAAAATCTTTTAAAACTCATATTTTTTTATCATGCCCTTTGTTTCCCCAATCATTAAAAGAAATAAAGGGAAAGGAAAATTAAACTGAATAGAAGGAAAATAATGACAAAAATCCTTTTCTTAACACAAACATGGCACAAGATGTTACATCTTCCCATCCAACAAACATTAGCCCAAACAAATATTCCAAATAATAACACTTGGAAAACAAACTGGTAATTCGGTTAAAACCTCAAAAAGATTATAGAAAATAGGTCAGATAGTCGCTTGCATGTGCTCAAGGAACAACTTCAAGAGATAGTTTTCATACAAGAGGTGTCAGAAGAAGAAATAATCATCATGGACATAACATAAATACATAAAAAAATATAGAAAAATAGCGGGAGATAATGTAAGAAAGATGTCACATGAAAACCATAAAACAAAATGCAAAAAATAACAGAAATGGAGGAAATCGCTCAGAACAGTTTGCTTATCTCTGCTCAAAGAACAAGCTTTGAAAGTTGTTCTCGTACAAGAGGTGTCAGAAGAAGCATTGAACATCATGGAAAAAATGAAAAAGAAGACATAATCATAAAAAGATAGTTTCAGAGGAAGCAAAAATGCAGATGAGGAAGAAGAAGAAGAAGAAGAAGAATAAGAATAAGAAGAAGAAGAAGAAGAAGAAGAAGAAGAAGAAAATGCAGATGTAAATGATTACCTGCGCGTCGCCGGGCGGTGGCGGGAGGCTGACGGGGAGCGGCAGCTGGCGAGCGGTGGACGGCTGGCGAGTGGCGGCTGGCGAGCGGTGGGCAGCTGGCGAGCGGCGGCTGGCGAGCGGTGGACGGGGAGCGGCGGCTGGCGAGCGGCGGCGGCCGGGCGGTGGCGAGAGCCGACGGGAGGGAGAGGGCGTCGGGCGGGAGCAAGACAGCGAAACAGGAAAAAGAGAAAGAGGGATGGGATTAGGGATTTACGCGACATTTAGCGACGGAATTATTCCGTCGCTAAGCCATCGTAAATCAAAATACCAAAAAAGCGACGGAATATATTCTGTCGTTACGCCGTCGCTAATTAGCGACGGATTAGCGACGACAGAGTTCCCTCTCTAAATCCATCTAAAATGGTGTTCTTGTAATAAGAATTAGCGACAAAAAATTGCAGTCGCTAATCCGTCGCTAAGTAGCGACAGATTAGCGATAAAAGTTGTTTCCTCGCTAATCCGTCGCGAATTAGCGACAGATTGTATCTCTAGCTAATCTGTCGCTAATTAGCGACGGAAAAAATCCGTCGCAAATTTCCGTCGCTAATTAACAATTTTCTTGTAGTGATTTTTGCCCTAAGGAGTAAACTCCTCTGCTTTAATAGGCGCTCCTCGCAATATGTCACCCTATACGTTCTGGATCACCCTTTGACGATGCACCATCTACTGTAACAGAAGCTCCCTTTGACGATGCAGCCTTTGTTGTCTGTTGTCGTCGAAGCACCCTTTGTCGTCATTTGCTACCGCCGGAGCATAGTCAGAGCACCGTTGCCACCGTCGACTGTATCTACCTTCTAGGTGTTTCTCCTCCACTGTCGGATTAGCAAAACTTGTACCCTAGAAGGTGAGTTTTGTGTAAGTTTTCGTTATGTAAACAAATCAATTTGTAAATCCGAATGCTAAATCTTACAACTGGTTGTATTATACATGCTAAATAACACCTATTTTCATACTCAAACAAGAGTTGTGAAAGGCAACGATATTTTCTTATGAAGGTTAAATTTCTACAACAATTTGTAAGTTTGAAATTAACAAAGAGTTGTACATTTAATACAGTAGCAATTTGTTCGATGCAACAACGATTTATACATTTGAATAAGTAGCGATTTACTATTTATGATTCATGATTTATACATTTAAAGCAGCAACAATTTATACATTTAATGCAGCAACGATTTTTTATTTACAATGATATGTACTTATGAAGGGTTCGATTTCTAGAACGATTTGTACGTTTGGAGGAGCACTTTGTACGTTTGATGCACCAACGATTTATACGTTTGAAGCAGTAGTCATATGTATTTATGATTTATGAAGTTACCACGATTTGTACTTAAGTTTGCTAAATTGTACTATGATGTTTACTTAAGAAGCAAAAATGTTACAACGATATGTACTTATGAAGAGTGAGATTTGTATAACGATTTATACGTTTAAAGTAGCAACAATTTATACGTGTGATGTAGTAGCGATGTGTAAATATGAAGTTACCTTGATTTGTACTTAATTTTGCTAAATCATACTACGATGTTTATTTATGAAGCCAAATATTACAACGGCTTGTAATGTTGGTGATTGTGTAACGAATGTGATAATTTGTAATAATATATACTTGAGAAAGCGGTTGTAACAGATAATGATGCAGTTAAATTTATGTGTTGTGCAGGTTAGCAATGACTACAATTCGTAAGACAAGAAAGCCTTCGCCGTTTGCGATGATGACTCTTGGAGAAATCATTTGCCAATCTGATATATATGAGGGTTATGTAAAGAACATTGAGAATGAAAAAGACAGGAATAAATTGTTGGATATTTATTATGCGAAGCCTCATCCATCAGATATTAAAGATGAAAAGCAAACGAAGAAAGATGAGGAAGAACTAGAGATGATGAAGAAGAAGGATGACGATGAGAAGAAAAAACAAAGGAAGAAGGAGGAGGAGAATTAAAACTATGCACACTTATGAGGCAAAATGATTTCTTCCTGCCGACCATGCAAAATTAAATCTATATGCACATCATTCGTCATATTATCTGTCATGATCGTCAGTTGCATCGCACTATACTATGCATCGAGTTGTTATTTATCATGCCAATAAAAGAAATGACTTATTGTATATGTGTGTTGACAATAGCGATTCAAGAGACAACAATTTAATGACATCTACGACGCTGCGAAGCGATTTTAATTTTAATCGCTAAATGAACAGCGAATTGAATATACACATTGCCACTATAATCGTGCAACAATGTAAATGTCGCATGCACACGTTTCAATATCATAATACAAATATCATACAAATCGACACTAGCAAACACATAATATGTTACAAATCAATATACATATCTCATAATATATTATAAATTGATACAAAAATTCAGCATAATAGCTTACAAATTGATATTAACAAACAAAACAATATCTCGCAAATCGATAGTATGTTACTACAACCGCGATTTGCATTATATTATTCCGATATTTTCTATATAAAGGCAAATCGTTGTTGCTTACATAGACGTCATTGCTTAAATTGTAAACATCACAACCGGAATCTAGGTCTCACAAGGCATATCGATTTTTAACAACGAGCGGGATGTAAAACGACGTTTCTTTTACAAATGACTGACATATTTTTGTAACAAAGGTAAATCGTTGTGGCGATTTATGATTTATGATTTATGATTTATGATTTATGATTCATGATTTACACATTTAAAGAAGCAATGATTTATACATTTAATGCAGTAGAGATTTATGATTTATAAAGTTAACAAGATTTGTAATCAAGTTTGGTAAATCGTACAATGATGTTTAATATTGAAGTCTAAACGTTACAACTATATGTACTTATAAAGGGTGTGATTTCTATATTGATTTGTACGTTTGAAGCACCGATTTGTACGTTTAAAGCAGGAACCCTAAAACCCTTAATGCCTAAACCCTAACCCTAAAACCTAAAACCTAAACCTAAATCCTAAACCCTAAACCCTAAAACCCGAAACCTGAAACCCCAAACCCTAAACCTAAACCCTAAACCCTAACCCTAAACCCTTAACCTAAACCCTAAACCCTTAATATCTTACTAAACTCTAACCCTAAACCCTAACCCTAAACCCTTAACCTAAACCCTAAACCCTTAATATCTTACTAAACCCTAAACCTTTAATATCTTACTAAACAGTAATGCTAAACCATGAACCCTTAATATAACCCTAAACCCTTAATATCTTACTAAACCCTAACCTTAAACCTAAACCCTTAATATCTTACTAAACCATAATGCTAAACCATAAACCCTTAATATATTACTAAACCCTAAACCCTAAACCTAAACCTAAACCCTAAACCCTAAACCCTTAATATCTTACTAAACCATAACCCTAGACCCTAAACCCTTAACCTAAACCCTAAACCCTTAATATCTTACTAAACCCTAACCCTAAACCCTTAATATCTTACTAAACCCTGACCCTAAACCCTAAACTCTTAATATATTACTAAACCTTAAACCCTAAACCCTAACCCTAAAACCTATAAACTAAACCCTATACCTAAACCCTTGATTATGAAGATGATTTGTTATATCGATTTATAAGCTATAAACAAGAATTTCCATGTTGATTTGTATGATATTTGATCATCGATTTGTGTTATACTATGACAATATTTTTGTAATAAAAGCAAATTGACTAAACATTACAACAATGTCTATGATATCAATAGGATTTGCCATATTGATTTAAGAAAATGTTTTGACTCTTAATATTGATTTAAGATATTGTTTTGATTCTAAATATTAATTTTTAAGATATCAAAACGAATTTCCAAATCGATTTAAGATATTGTTCTGAATCTTAATATCAATTTTTGTGCTGATTTTTTATATCGATTTAAGTTATTCTTTTGATTCTTAATATCGATTTATATGTTATCGTTATGATTCTAAATATCAAGTTATATGCTGATTCTGTATATTGATTTATAAGCTATCAACATGAATTTTCATATTGATTTGTATGATGTTATGACAATATTTTCATAACAAAGGAAAATGGACTAAACCATTATCACTGAACAAATTGTTATAATGATCGACGTTCATAAATAAAAATCAAACAATCATTTAGTGTTGTGTACAGTGAAAATGCCACTAATTTGCTTTTACGAGTTGTTCCTATTGTGATTTATACAATTGAGTTAATAAATGTCTGAAACGGTGAATTATGAAACATAAAAGCAATCTACTAGTAATGAATCACTTTGCATAAATTTTGATAAACGGCTGAAACGATTTGCACAAACGTGCTCTGTACTCATGCGCTATAATTTTTATCCAGATGTGGCCGACATAAACATCATTATGTAAATCGTTATACCATCGTGATTTACCTAATGACATCTGTCTTTTAGACAATGAGGTTTGTCTAAGTGAATGACACGTACCATCGCGATTTACACAATGACGTATGAAGGCCACGTGCTATTGCGATTTGCTTTTACAAACACATATCGTTCTCGCCGTAATTTCGTAACTACAAATCCACATGAATTAAAACCACATTCATATACAAAAAATATTAGAATTTAGATACAATACATCATGACCAATGGTTTGGCTTAGATACAATACATGACCATCATCAATAAAGAAAACAGATATCATCACAAGTATGAAACCCACATCCAAATTAGTGATGAGCTTCTAATGTAATCCATGTGCGGGAATGTGGAAAGCTATTTATGGGAGGACATTTTCGTCAAACGCATATCTATCTTTATGAGACTCCCATTTTTACAGAAGCGATCACCAAAACATCTGTATCGTTCATCATCGAGTTCATTTCCTGCTGCAAAGCGATTCTATTTATAGTTGTGGATACATCCTCTCCAAGAAAATAAGCTCATTAGTAATGGCATGCCACTGCACCATTTCCCTCGGGCTGAGGCTGATAGTGACTCAAGCAATGGTGCACCTTGCGAATATGCTTAACAAACTTTAGCTCAGGCACTGTCCCCTTAAAGAGCCGATGAGCTACATCATAAATCTCTTTTACATATTTATCTTAAAGTATATTGAAGACAAATACGTAAAAGTGACTTATGATATAGCCCATCAGCTCATTCAAGGGCTCAGTGCCTGAACTGAAGTTTGTGAAGCATATTTTTAAGAGTGCACCACTGCTGGAGTCTCTATCAGCCTCATCTCGGGAAAAATGGTGTAGTGGGCTGCTATTACTATTATCATTGTAAAATTTTACTTTTGCAAGTCAAATTGACCTTTGAAAAAGATTTTGAAAATAACTCGTCTCCATTATAAAATGCAGAAAAATTTCATAGAATGGAACTCGCCTATCGGTACGAGGTTCAACCGTTCCTGGCACCTTTACCAGGGGTAATTGAACCAAGGATCAATCAAATGCTTTGATTTTCTCAACTTATCTAAATCATGGTCTATTTCCTAAATACACAAAGAATCAGGCATGTGCTATGAATTTCTGAAAATGCAGGTTTGAAAACATGATGTTTGCTTGAAGATCTGAAGTATTTGGAAAAGAGAATACTTTAAAAATCGTGAATCATATTGGAAAATGCTCTTTGAAAAAAGAGAAAGTCAATTTCTGAAGAAAAGTAGATCTTTTGAGAAAGTTGAATCCTGGAAAAAGATTTAGAGATTTTTAAGAAAAACGATTTTTGAGAAAGTTTAAAATGACTTAGCGAAAGTTGATTTCTCTGAACTTGGTCTTTAAAATTGAGGATATAACTTGGAAATTCATGGATTGAGATTGGGAAATACTTGAAACATCCTCGAAAAACCAAAGGTTCTTGAGAAAATCATTTTTGAAGGAAATCAGGGTAAGTTTGAGAAAATCAATTTTATGAGATGGGATTTGGAAAATTCATCAAAAGGATGGGCGTGTGGCCCTGTGAAATATGTTTATGATGCCATCTAAACCTAGATTATGCATGAATGTAATTTGCCAAAGATATTTTCTGAAGAATTTTTGAGAAATCATTGATAAAAGAATTTTTGTGCCTTATAGAACTTAGATGAAATAAATTTGCCTCATATCCCTGACTATGGCCACAGATATGGATTAAATATATCTCATTTGATTATAAAAGGAGAAAATATTTATAAAAGATTGAAATATGCAATGGTTTTTGAAGATAGCCTAAGAGTGTAGGCTGATTGTGGCTTAAAAGAAGATGGTAAATCTGAATTCTGTTCGTATTCTGACTATGACCATAGATACAAACTCGATCAAGTTCACTAACTCCCTAGAATCTAGTGCACATGTCATTCGTATTGACCATGGTGAGTTTGAATATGCATGAATCATCATTCATCACACATTAACATTATTATAGAAATCAAACTATATGCACATGCAAATCCTAATCTAAGCAGAAATTGAAATTCTTATTCTAAATTTATTTACAATTTACATCACTAATTGAATTTAAATAAATGAAAATAAAAGAAAATATAGCCTTAAATAACCCTGCAAAACTAGAAAACTTGTTAGTGAAGATATGTTGGCTTTTCTAGATTTATCTAGTAATATATAGAAATTACAGGATTTTGCAAGATATAAGCCCTTTTCCATGATTTTCTAGATATAAACATAATGAAATATGAAATAAAATTGAATAAATAATAAATATAAATAACTTTTAAATTCAGAATTTGGGGAAAATTGACAAAAATACTCCTAAAAACAAGACTATGGCCTTAAAATTAGGATTTTCAAAAAATATTTTGGTAAAACTTTAGATTTTGAAATTAAATAATGTCAAATAACCATAAAATCGAGTGTGAAGCACTCCTATATGATTAAAAACATGAACTTATATAAAAAAATCAGAAATATCACAAAAAAATTATGATTTTGCCAATGTTTCGGGATCCTGCAGGCACCCTGTTTCACAATATAATCAATTTAAGCATCAAATGAATTCCAAAATTAATAAAAATTGACATGTGAACTTATAATAACCCTAAAATTAAACTGGAATCATAAAAATCTATTTTTGACATAATTTAAATATAAAAATTATACCAAAACTCTAAAATATGCTATTTTTACCCGCGCGCACGTACCTGTCACAGTGTCAGACCTAAATCAGGGGTCAAATCACCATAGAAATTCATAAGATTTTACAAAGACATAATAGACAGAAAAATAGAGATTTTCCTTTTTACAGATTGAAAAAATCATCTCCAGTTAGGGCGATATCATTCTGGCAATCTGTACTTGAATTTAATGAATATAAAATCTATCAAAACAGATACTTCCAGTTTCAAATATAGAGAAAAATAGCAAACCACAACAGAAAATTCTAAAAGTTTAGCAGTGAATAGAATACAATTAGATAAAGAGTTTCTCTTTTTATAGATCATCGATCGAATCTCCAGTTAGGGAGATACAATCAATACAAGTTGAATTAGGGTTTGAATAAAGCATAATGAGTTCTATGAAGTTGGTCCTACCTTCTGACAGAGGAAAAATAACAGACAGTGACAGAAAATTATGAGAAAATTATAGTAAATAATATATTTTAATACTAAGCTATTGCAATTTATGGATCATGAATCAGATCCTAGATGACAAAAATATCATATCTGAAACTTATACCTGAATATCAATAGCGATTTTAAGTAACAAGAATCACAGTTTTACTTTGTATTTTTCTGACAGAGTTTCCAAACCCAAAACCTTCTGATTTTTTTTTATAGGGAGCTATAACATATCCGTGGATTGACCATTAAAAAATCAAAATTTTCTACCGAATATTTAAATGTGAAACAACATGATTTCTACAGTCCTGGAATCAAAACACACAAAAATCTAATAAAACATTAAAAACTATGATTTAAACATGGAAAATAATGAAAAAAATACATAAACAGCATAACGAAATTAAATTTAATGCTAGAATACACTAATATAATAAGAAAATAAAAAAATATAGGGAATCCATGGCTGAAATTGATTTTTCCTTTGAAAATATGGATTTAGCCCATTTAATGGGTAAATCTCATATTTCATTGGTTAAGAATGTAGAAAACATACCTCTAAACGAATCTAACGGATTAGAATCCAGAAAAACATCCTCAAACTAAGTTAGATCATCTTCTCGGGTCGATTTTGGGGTTCTTTGGAGCAAACCCTACACGTTTTTGGCTTTGGAACTGATGGCCCCCTTGTGAATCTTGCTCCAGCCCCTCTTCCAACCTCCCATTTCACACCATTTGCATTGAGGATCAAGTTTTGCTTGAAAATCAAACATCTCTTTATCTCCCTTCACCATTCCTTCCATTGCTTTGTCTTCCTTGCTGGATCTAATCTTGTTTTGCTGTGTTTTTGCAGGTGTAGCAGAGGTGGAAAACATCTATCTTGCGTGGAAGTGCGAGACACTCCAACAAGAAGAACCGACTCTACCTCCATCCAGTTTTCTAAGCCCTTCCATCGCGAATCGGCCCCTTTCCCATCCTTGGTGGATTTCCAATGTGGTGCAGCTGCAAAACCCACTCTCAAGGTGACGTTCCAGCATCATTAAACAATCCGGAACACCAATCCAAAGTCAACTTCCACTCACTTCTTCCCCACAATCGTTGGATCGCCCTGGAGGTAGGTCTTCTTCGTTCCCTTCTTCTAGTTAAAACCCAAATCGTGTGTGATAAGTTTTGCTTGTTTTGTTTTTCTGTTTGTGTACTGTGTTTTATCTTTCCAGCCTTAGGGCAGATTTCGTGCATAGACCAACCCGTTAGATCTAGGTTGCTCGTTTGTTTCTGGGTATTTTATCTTGTTTTCAACAAAAAAATGTGAAAATCGGCTAGACCCTTTCTAGCCGATTTTTGTTTTTAATTATTTCTGGTTTTCTGTATTAGTTTAGCAGATAAAACATATTTCAAAATTTATTTTATGTCCATGTTGTCGTTGGATGTGTTTTGGGGTCTTGTTTGAGTCAAAACCCAAGAATCGACTAGATTCATCCTAGTCGATCTTGGTATTGCATCGTGTATGTGTGCTGCATATTGTTTTTTAAAGTAAAATGTGTCAATCATATTCTGTTCTAGTTGTTCTCAGTATGTTTTGATTAGATATTTTAAGTGGTGTTAGTTTAATTGTGCTGTGTGATTGTTTTTTGAACATTCATTGAGTCATAGCTCAATCGGTTAGATCCAGTCTAATCGATTTTCTTGTTTTGCATTTTCGTAATTCTGTATTTCGTTAGTAGTAGTGTTCGTTCCAGAATTTATTTTGTTCAAGAAATTTCAGCAAGCTAGTGGTGTTCGTATTGGGTCATTGATCATAAATTAGGATTGTCAAGTTCGAGTAGTTGTTGAGTTAGGTCATGTCTCGTTTGATGTATTGTTGATTGGTTTAATTTGTGTTTCTGTTTTGTGTCTGCTGAAATCCCAGTAAGTCATGATCAGCACTTTCAATAGCTAATTTGTCGAATAGTTAAGTTAGTTGTTGTTAGGGTAAGTTTGTCATATTGAAAAGCAAGAACAAAAATTTGGATTTCGTTAGCTTATGTAAAATCGAGTCTTAGGTGTAGAGAGTCATCTTCCCCAAGTAGGGGCGTCAGCCATTAGAGCTTCAGTAGATCTCTAGACTTCAATTGGTAGGTCCTTTCGAATATAGAAGGTTCATGATAGTGTCTAGGTTCATTGGTCTTAACTTAGGAAACGTTTTTTAGGGTTGTGTTTTGGTAAGTGTTAATTTGATTATTAGCTAAATTAGTCTTTCTCAAATTCGTGTTTTACATTTCAGTTTTACTTATTGACTTAATTCATATAATAATTTAGTAATAAGGTAGGTTACTTAGTTAAGAAAATTAATTTTTAGGAGGGTACTTAGGTAAGTTTGGTTGTAAAACGAATTTGGTAACTTGCAAGACTCATTCAATTTCGTGGATTCTCATTGAATAAAAAGTGTAACTCCTCTTGTCCAGCAAATATAGCAAGCTTTTCCTCCTTTACACTTTTGGAAATTAATTTTAAGTTTTAAAGTTCTTTCTAAAAACGTGTACAAGGCTTTGGGAAATATTTTCAAACATTGTCTAGTGCTTTTAATGCTAAGTTGAAAACATGTGGGGCCCCATTCTTGCTGGACGGTTTTATATTTTGAGACTTTCCATTTGATTTAACAAAGCATTTATTAGAATAGCTACATTACCAAATTCGTTTTTAACATTGCTAAGCCTATTTACTCACTTCTATATTAACCTAGATTAACTTTAGCCTTAGTATTTTAGTTAGGTTTAAATTAACATTAGGTTCATGATTGAGTCCTTAGTAGGTAAGTCTTAATTAGGATTTAATTTATTTAAGTTAGG
Organism: Nuphar pumila; assembly: GCF_984573655.1. Taxonomy (NCBI): domain Eukaryota; kingdom Viridiplantae; phylum Streptophyta; class Magnoliopsida; order Nymphaeales; family Nymphaeaceae; genus Nuphar; species Nuphar pumila. Next base: position 68,822,336 of record NC_143264.1, on the reverse strand, counting down.
CGTGTAAGGTATAGAGAGTCTTTAGTTTTAATTGTCATTGTCATTTTTAATTAATTAGGTTTCACTTTTTCGGTTTCTAAGTTAGTCATTATCTGAGTGAGTCAACCTAGTTGACCCATCTAGGAGGGGCGTGAACCGAGTCTAAGTTAAACCTATAGCCGTGCCCCATTGGTCATGAGTTGCATATTTAACCTTATTTGTTTTTAACATTAGATTAGTTCACGTTTTATTGTAGTACTTCAGTTAGAGTATTGGGTTAAAAGTACTTAGTTTAAACACTTAGACATTGTTGTTAGGATTTCTATTTTAATTAGACTAATTTGCATTTGATAGATTAGCTTTAATCGTGCAGTGAGTGTGTTAGTTGCTTTTTCATGCATTTTGTATAATTGCATTCATTGTTTGCATATTGACTGTCATTCAGCAGTATTTAGGTCTGTATTAGTGTTAGATTGCATTCTTAGTGCTAAAGATAGACTTCCAAAGTGAATAGTGCATTGAACTCAAAACTCGATTTTTGCCCTGTCACACACTCATCATTTTATGTGCAAAATTTTTGAATTTTCTAAAAATTATTTTTCTGTTCTCTTTATTGACGTGCTCACTGTCTGCACACCAAATTTCAGCTCATTCTGAGTTGGTTTGGTCTGGTTTTTAAGCGTTTTGTGAAAACAGTTTTTTTCGGGTTTTCAAATTCGGGATCTGCGATATCCAGATTTTCCCTGGTTTTGAAACACATATATCTGGAGTTTCAGATATCATTTTTTAATTCTGTAAAAACTGTCAGATTTTTGAATCTGTTGGTTACAGAATAGAATAAATTTCGAGAAATTTGGACTTTGTTTGCTCTGTCAAAAAGTCTATTTATGAAAAGCTTTCAGAAGTCATTTTTGCACTATTTTGGGGTAAGATAGTCATTTGATTATTTTAGTCATTTTCTGTCAATTTTCATTGTTTTCTGCATTTTAGTTGCTGAATCTGCATCATTCAGCATAGTTAGACCTAGATTGTTTAATTTTATAATTATTTGGATATTTCATTTGTTATTTTAATGTTAATTAGATTTTGCTTATATTAATTTATTCAAAATTAGGTTTAGTTTAAATTTTAGTTTAATTTCATTGAATCATTTACTAACTTTGCATTTTTCTGTGTTATTAGGTTGAAAAGCATATTAAACATTCCAGGAGATTCTTGTCCAAGTGCGAAAACTTGATAAGTGACAAAAAGACAAAAATACCCTTGACATGCAACAGAAGATTGAACTGCTTTTCTAGTTAGATTTAGGGTTAATTTGTAATTGTTATTAACAGTGTATTTGTTGACTGGTATTTGTTGATTAATAAATCAAATTTCTTAGAAATAATTGAATAATTCTCGTTCCCTGTGGATTTGACCCGTGCTTACCACTTTTGTGGAAAGTCGGTTATTTACTTTTGGTTGACGATTTTCCAAAGATTTTATTGAAAATTTATCTTTTAAAAAGAGCATTCATAAAAACTCAACCAATTATTAATAGAATAAATACATACCGTTGTCGTTCTCGCCTTCTCTGATACGAAGACTCCCGTGGTCTTCCGTTTATTTATTTCAACAAACACATCCTTATATGGTACAATGTCTCCTTTTCTGCTTCCTACGAAGTTAAATGACAAAAGATTTAGTTCACAAGTTTGCAACAATACTTATAAAATTAATATGATATATTGATGAGTTACCATTTTCTTCAGGTGGCTCCCAAATGTCTTAGATCCACCTGTGTGTAGATGGGCTTCGGGCATTTTCGCTCGATTTTGTGCAGCCTTCGCAGAGCGATTTCGAAATGCATCTTCCGCCCACTTATCGCATATTTCATCCCAATAATCTTTCCTGATAGTAATAGGGCCATGACCCTTCCATTATAGTGGATCATCTATTACGCCAGATGTTTTTTTTGCTGCAGTCTTCATATTGTGTGTGCAACATGTCTGCAAATCGATTGGCAGCCACCTTCTGCCACACCTTCCTTGTATCATTTTCTTCCACCGTAGTTGCGAAGTGATTCGAAGCCTACAAATATTTTTAGAAAGTTAGTAGACATTACTTAAATAAATTAAATATGAAACACATTAACTATGAGAAACAACTGTATACCATGAATGAGGACTACAATCTGTCTAACACCTCCTTTTGGTACTCTTTTCATTGAGCCACCGGTCCTGGTAGATGTTGAAGAAGTGAATTTCTAATCTCTCATACTACTTCTTGTGGCTCAAACCTCGTGTTGCACATGAATTGGTACATAGTAAATATCAATATAAAATATTTATAAGATATGCAATAATTGAAAACGAAATACTTACGGTCGATTATCGATATACACTATTCGAATGAGTCTTCTTGTGCCAGACTGAGAAGACCCTGCTTCCTGTGTTAGCTCATGACTTGTGTGATCAACTGGTGTAGGTGGGTCATGTACAGTCGAAACATCATTTGTAAAAAAATACGTTAGACTTTCTCAGAATACGCATTTGAACTAATCAAGCATCCAATTAGTTAAATGATATACCTATCACAGGAGTCCGTGAAGATGAAGGTTGAGCCTGACTACTACTGGATGAGCAACCACTGTAACCTCCACGAACCATATTCTAACAAATAACATATGTCATACAATATATTCAAATAATTCACATCAAGTATTACAATACATTCAAGTCATTCGCATCAAGTATTACAATAATTCAAATCATTCGCATCAAGTATTGCAATACATTCAAATGATTCGCAACAAGTATTACAATACATTCAAACCATTCATATCAGGTACTGCAATGCATTCAAGTCATTCACATCAAGCATTACAATGCATTCAAATCATTCGCATCAAGTATTACAATGCATTCAAATAATTCAAATCATTCACATCAAGTATTGCAATAATTCAAATCATTTGTTGCATAAATTACAATACATTCTAATAATTCAAATCATTCACATCAAGTATTGCAATGCATTCGAATCATTTGTATCAAGTATTACAATACATTCAAATAATTCAAATCATTCACATCAAGTATTACAATGCATTCAAATAATTTGTATCAAGTATTACAATACATTCAAATAATTCAAATCATTCACATCAAGTATTACAATGCATTCAATTAATTCGTATCAAGTATTACAATACATTCAAATAAAATTTTTAATCATTCACATCAAGTATTGCAATACAACTCATTCATTCGCATCAAGTATTACAATACATTCAAATAATTCAAATCATTCACATCAAGTATTGTAATGCATTTAAATAGAGGTATGTATTACAAGATTTTGCTCACTAGCTTGAGAATTCTTCCTCGTCACTTGTTTGACTTTCTTCTTCTTCATTGTTTGCCCATCCACTTGGTACATCATTTGGATCACATTCCTCTATGAATATTTCATCGGCGAATAGAGATATGACATGCATTTCATGCACAACATCGTAACCATAAGCGAAGTCATAGACATCATCTGATTGATAGTAATCGCTGTCTTCAGCTAACTCATCTTCCTGTAACTGATCATACTCAGGGTATAGTTTGGACTTCACCTTGCAAACTGGCCACCATTCATTTCTATCTGACTTTTTTATACTCAGATATGAAGTATAATAAACTTGTTGAGCTTGTGAGGCTAATATGAATGGTTCATATGTTCCAAACCTGGATTTATGATTCACCTCCACAATGCCTGAAGCTTTGTTGAGTCTTGTTGCAGTTGGATCAAACCAATGACACTTGAATAAAATTACCATGTTATTTATGCCTAAATAAGTCAACTCCATTATTTCCTCTATAACACTGTAGTAATCATGTTCATTTTCACCGTAGCTGCTACCCTTGACACACATGCCACTATTCATCATTGATTTGTTTATACCGTAATCTTTTGTATGGAATCGATAACCATTTACGATGTACCGGTTGTAGCATTGCTCAACTTTGGTCGGACCATTTTCTAAATCACATATTCCTTGATATTTAACATCACCATGGCGGACCTACGCACAGACATAAACAATGATTGTGATCACGATCAATTAAGTAACTTAGTGTTGTTTATAAATACAAAATTTATATTAGCTTCTTTACCAACTGTTTTAACCACTCCACAAACTTAGTTTCACGTTCTTTTTGTACTTCTGCATCAGTGAGATGTGAAACTTCTCTTTGCAACTCCAGATCAAATCGTCTGCAAACCACAAATACTTATATTACTGAGCCATGTATCCACATATAGAACATAAAATGATTTATAATTGTGTTGCGTCTACATATACTTACTCGATGTATGGGTCGATCGTTGAGCAATTAAAAAGAATATAGATGTGTGTTGTATCTTGCTCTCGATCTGTCAAGAGCCTTGATCGGCAACTACCAAATGCATGCCTAAGTGGTTGAAATATCGACAGCTTGTCAGCTACAGTTACTTGTTCTCCATCATCATTACGGAGCGGGCATGTGTGACATTTCACACTTCCATTACAAAGTTCTGATGAGTACGATCAAAGTGCTTCCAAGTTTTAGCGTCAACAGGATGCATGATCTTGTTTTCATCGTGTCGAACTTTATTTGCATGTCATCTCATGTATTTAGCTGTCCTTGAAGACATATATAATCGCTGCAATCTAGGAGTGATAGAAAAGTAGCAGAGCGACTTGTATGAAACTTCCTTTAATCCCGTGCTACCATTACCTCTTGTCTTTGGCTTGAACCGAGGATGCTCACATGACAGGCATGATATGTTGTTTTTTTGCTCCTTGAAATACAACATGCAGTGATTTGAACAAGCATCAATCTTTTTGTAATCCATACCTAGAGCGTTGATCATAACTTTCGCACGATAGAAATTTTGTAGCAATTTCTCATCTTTGGGCAACATACTCTTCACAATCATGCACAAACGGTCAAAACATGATTGACTCAAATTATACTCGGACTTCAAATTCATTAGTTGAAGAACTGCAGACAAGATAGTGTGACTCTCGCAACCGTTCCAAAGTGGCTCATCAGCATCTCTAAGTAAATCATAAAATCTACTAGCTACATCGTTTGGTGATTCTTCATCTACGGCAGTTCTTACATCACTAGAACTCATAGCAAAACCCAGTTTTGTTCCTACAACATCAAATATCAAATCCGTATATAGATTATCGTGCACCATATTCACCCATGCATCAAAATCGTTTCTAAATTCTTCTCCATGAAATGTCTAGTTCTGATAATCACTCACAAAACCCTTCTTGTATAGGTGATGTTTAATGCTATGAGGTTCTACAAATCGATTATTGTTACAAATCTTGCAGTGACACCTAATCTGAGTTGTGGGATCCACTGTACTGACACTTGTTGTTGCAAATTCAATAAAACAGTCAACACCATCCATATATTCATGCAATAACTCATTGTCCACTATCCTACGGTATATCCATTCACGGTTTGCAGTCATTTTCTTATGATGTTACAAATAATAACCTAACGAATTAAAAGAGAACAATCAGAATGCTACCATGAAGAAAATATCAAATTTATCATGTAATATATGATGTCATACAATAACAAGAATTTTGATGCATGCATTGATAACTTAATATTTTCATGTGCAAACTATTAATGACACGATACAATCATTTGAAACATGCATTCATTATACAATTTCACATGGAAGTCATAATCAAATTGAAAGTAACTACATGCAAGCATGAATACAATTACATCAAACATTGCAATACATCGTAATCATTCATATCAAACAAATGGCAAACATGTACCTGCAAGAAACACACTTTAATATCTCACTAACTACTACCATGCCTAGCATGGACTCCGTACTCCAAAAATAAGAATACTTCAATATTCATACATTAAAATCATGCTCACCATGATCTCCGAACTCCAACAAAGCAACCCTAAATATCAACAACTAAGTGAGTGTATGAACAATAAAGTGTTACATCTAATAAATTAAATAACATGTGATACGCTTGCATCACTTACTTACCACGGGTATTTACTCGATTTGCATTATTTTTGTCACTTACTTACCACAGGTGGTTGAGCACGAGCTGGTTCCATTGAAAAATCTGCACAAAAAAACATTGTTTTAAAATGAAGTCACCACAAAAAAAAAGCGGCTGTTCCGGCAAGGGGTCGACTCCCCTGCTGTTCCAGAAGGGGGTCGACCCCCTTACGGAACATAGGGGGTTAACCCCCTTACGGAACATAGTGGGTTAACTGACCCCCTGTTCGGGCAGGGGGTCGACCCCTAGCCTTTCCGCCAGTGAGTCGACCCCCTGCCGGGGTCGCCCCCCTACCGGAAAGGCAGGGGGTTAACCCTCTGTCGGAAAACGCAAGGGGGGGGGGCATCCTTTACCTGTCTCCGGGTGGTGGGACCGGCGGACGGTGGGACTGGTGGACGGTGGGACCGGCGAACGATGGGACCGGCGGACGGTGGGACCGGCGAACGACGGGAGTGGGACCGGCGAACGACGGGAGTGGGACTGGCGAACGGTGGGTGCGGCGAACGGCGGGAGCGGCGAACGGCGGGAGCAGCGAAAGAAGAAAAGAAAAAGCTGTCTGGGATTAGGGTTATTCGAAAATTAGCGACAGCTTAGCGACGGATTAATTCCGTCACTAAGCCAATATAAATCAAATTTACGGAACGAGCGACGGACTATATTCCATCGCTAATGAGTGACAGACTAGATTCTGTCGCAAACGGCGTCGACAAATGGTGCGGCCGTAACGACAAAACAGTATGTCACAAAATTCGTCGCTAAGTAGGGACGGACTGGGCGACGGACTATTTTCGGTCGCTATTTTCGTAAGCTTCATTAATTATAGCGACGGATGTTTATCGCTAGTTAATCTGTCGCTAACTAGCGACGGAAAATTCCGTCGCTAAAGTCCGTCGCTAACAACGTATTTTCTTGTAGTGAGTGTCACCATCTTTTTGCTAAGGATTATTAGGTGCTTAGGATGCGAACTAGGTAAGGTTGTGGAGCAAAAGCGACATGTGGAAGTGACCTAGAGTAATGTGAGAAAGGCTGTGATCTTTTGAGGAGATGGTAAGTGACATTCTTAAGCTGTTCATACCAAGTAATGTTCATGTGATGGTGTCTTATAAAGCACGTCGTTTATGTGGGTTGAGCAGCCCTGTGGTCTCCTGTGGTAGCATCACCATCTTTTTGCTAAGGACCATTATTTTTCAGCCCGTCAAGTTGACACCTTTGTCTTTGGATGTAAATACCTTTTTTATCCTGTGTAGTGTACATAAATGGCTTTTGGCTTAAGATCCTCCGTGAACAATAATTGTTACGGGTCCCTCCCCCCTTCTTACTCTCTTTGTGTAATCTTGCAACTTATGAATATGAGTTACTTTCTCTTTATCTCTCTCTGCTGCTCTTTACTGTTCTCTTTGAGATTGTGCATGCTCTATTGCAATTGTACACCCTTGTGTGAGGTGTTTGAGTTGCTTCCTTGACTCAGAAGGCTGATCTGGTTGGGATCATCAGGTGCCACACAATACTTCTAAATAAGCCCGTGACAACTGGTACCAGAGCGCCGTGAACAATAATTGTTATGGGTCCCTCCCCCCTTCTTACTCTCTTTGTGTATTCTTGCAACTTATGAATATGAGTTACTTTCTCTCTATCTCTCTATCTCTTTCTGTTGCTCTTTATCGCTCTCTTTGAAATTTTGCACGCTCTATTGCAATTGTACACCCTTGTGCAAGGTGTTTGAGCTGCTTCCTTAACTCAAAAGGCCGATCTGGTTGGGATCATCAGGTGATGCATGATACTTCTAAATAAGCTTGTGACAACTGGTACCTGAGCCTACTCAAGAACTGGGGAGAAGGAAAGAGGGGTTGCTGAAACCCTCATGAGTTGAGTTCAATAATGGACTCAAAGTTGGGAGAACTCCTTGGAAAAGTCCATAAAAGGAAAAAGGCAGAAAAGGAAAACTCTGTCATGGAGTCGGCAGAAATGTCTCGCTTGGAAGAAACGGTCGGCCCTATAAAAAAATGGGTGACCAAAGTCAAGAAAAGAATTACAGAATTGACATGTGATGTTTGTACCTGTGCCCATGTTGTTGAAATGACACAAGATGATTTCGAAAAGTTAGATGGCAATGTAACATCTAAGACCAAAGAACTAAGGGCTATAGTCCAAGAATTATTAGATTGGTTGGGTATGCAGGAGGCTGAAATATGGGAACTCCGGGAATGATACAGAGTCCTAGAAAGGCTTTTGGGAAACGAGATTGGTGGTGTGGCCAATGCCAAAAATCTTGGAAACAACTCACAAGGGGGAAACACAATGATGTTTAATCGTGATCACCCTAAGTTGAAACCAGTTGAGACATGTGGCGACATTTTCATCCGTGATGCTCAATATAGAAGACATGTCGAAAATGGATCGCATTTACTTCTTTAAAAGAGGCCTAAGGTTTTGGGCTCAATAGGAGTTGACTCGTATAAAATCGATGGATCTTGTAAGTGCAATGGCAATAGATAAACAAATAGTTGAGTTCCCTAATCATGGGAGACCTCAAGCAAGGCCGTTCCACAGAAATGATCGGAGTAATGTTGCAGGAGGCCAAGGGGGAAACTAGTATCGACCACCTCCTCGAGACCAAAGAAATCAGCCCCAAGCATGACACAATGGACTTTTGGGAAATAGACCGGTACATCCAAACCTTCGATGTTGGTACTACAGCGAAAATCACTTTGTGCAGGATCGTTCCAACCAAAACCAAGGAAATGCGGGACGAAGGGCGACCAACGCTATCAAGATAGAAGAGGAACCCACAAAAGAAGATGTCAAAATAGGGGCCTTACAGAGGGTAAACACACTAGAGGGGTCCACCTTTACAGTGCATGTGGTAAAGAAAGAGTTAATGTACTTGGTGGTGACTATCAATGGGAGGGATACTAATGCGATGGTTGATATGAAAGCCACACATAACTTTATGGCCCAAGAGGAAGCCTGAAGATTGTGGCTGCAATGGGATCTAAAAGCCAGTCATATGAAGGTTGTGAACTCAGCTACGCAACCCATCTTGGGAGTATCCATGAACGTATAAGTTGAGGTCGAACATTGGGCTGTCAGAACATACTTTTCTATTGCTTCATTGGACGATTTCAAAGTAATCTTGGGGATGAAGTTCCTACGGGCGAGTAAGGTCGTGCCTATGCCCCACCTAGATGTTATCAACTTTATGAGTGAAGAGTCTCCTTGCATGATCCTCGCCTCGATATTGGGAATGTCGAACGTCTGCATGGTTTCTGCTTTGCAAATAAAAAAGGGGCCTCTAACAAGGCGATCAAAATTTTTTAGTGACGGTGCTAAAAGAAATGGAGGGGAAACCCCCTGAAGATATATCGTTACCTATTGTTATGATATTAAAAGAGTTCCAAGAAATAATGCCCCAAGAATTGCCAAGAAACTTGTCGCTGCAAAGAAAAGTGGATCATCAGATTGAATTGGTGTCAGGTGCAACACCGCTCGCAATGGTACCATACAGAATGGCCCCGCCCGAACTGATAGAGCTTAGAAGACAATTGGATGATATGTTGACTGTTGATATTATACGACCATCAAAAGCTCATTTTGGAGCTCCCGTACCATTTCAGGCCAAGCATGATGGGTCCAAGAGACTGTGCGTGGATTATAGGGTACTCAGTAAACTGACTATCAAGAACAAATATCTCTTGCCCCTAATTGCTGATTTGTTCGACCAGTTAGAGGAAGCTCAAGTTTTCTCAAAATTGAATCTGCGATCGGGATATTGGCAGGTCAGAATTGCGGAAGGAGACGAGGCCAAGACTCTACACTGATGAACCTAATATTTTACCCTTATCTTGATCATTTTGTGGTCGTATATTTGGATGATATCGTTGTCTATAGTTGAAGTATGGAGGAACACGTCCGACATCTGCGCACAGTGTTTCAGATTCTAAAAAACAATGAGTTGTACGTAAAAAGTGAGAAGTGCATGTTCGACCAAGAGAAGATAAGCTTTTTGGGACATGTGGTTGGAAAAGGCTATCTAAGGATGGATAGTTGGAAGGTAAGAGCTATTCAGGATTAAGAAATCCCAACCAAGATCCCTGAGCTACGGTTCTTTTTGGGCCTAGCAAACTACTATCGTCGGTTCATTGAGGGATATTCAGACATTACAGCGCCTCTAACAGAGTTGTTAAAGGGAAAAAGTTGGGATTGGCAAGAAAAATGTCAAAGATTATTCAAGACTCGTAAAGATGCCATGGTCAAAGAACTGATCCTACAGTTGCCGAACCAAGAAAAGTCATTTGAAGTATATACGGATGCGTCAAATTTTGCCATTGGAGGTGTACTGATACAAGAGGGTCATACTATCACCTTTGAGAGTCGAAAGCTGAACGGCGGTACACTGTACACGAAAGAGAAATGACTGCCATCATACATTGTTTACGTGCATGGAGGCATTACATACTAGGGTCGACGTTTGTTGTCTACACTGACAATGTTGCCACGAGCTATTTTCAAACACAGAAAAAGCTTAGCCACAAACAAGCTCGGTGGCAAGAGTTCTTAGCCGAATTTGATATGATTTTAGAGTATAAACTCGAAAGAACCAACGTAGTGGTAGATGCATTGAGCAGGAAGGCCGAACTGGCGACCTTGATTGAAGATAAAAATAAGGGTACTGGACCTTGAAGCGACCTCCTCGACAAAATCCGAGAGGGCTTGCAAGAAGACCCTATGGTACAACATCTTTTCTCTCTGGTGAAAGAAGGAAAGACTATACGAATTTGAGAATAAGAAGAATTGCTGATAACAACCAGAAATCAAGTATATATGTCATGATGGGGATCCTTACGTCAGGAGATATTAAAGGAGTGCCATGACTCTCCCTGGGTAGGATATCCAGGACAAGAAAGGACCTTTGCATTGATGGAATGAGTTTATTACTGGCCTCAAATGTGGGATGACGTAGATGGCTACGTACGCACTTGTTTGATCTATCAACAAGATAAGGCCATGAATCAGAAGACCGCAGGACTATTGGAACCTCTCCCCATCCCAAGTCGACCTTGGGAGAGCATTTCCATGGATTTCATCATCAACTTGCCAAAAATTGAAGGATGCAATATTATTTTTGTTGTAGTTGATAAATTCTCAAAATATGCAACTTTTGTGCATGGCCCTAACAATTGTTCAACTGAAGATATGGCTCGACTATTTCTGAAGCACGTATTGAAGTATTGGGGGATTCTAGAGAGCATTATCAGTGATCGGGATGCCCAGTTTACAGGTAAATTTTGGAGAGAAGTCTTTCAGTTGCTGGGGTCAGAATTGCACTTATCTATTAGTTTCCATCCATAGACAGACGACCAGACTGAACATATTAATGGGATGCTAGAAGAATACTTGAGACACTTTGTAAGTGCAAATCAGAAAAATTGGATGGATCTATTGGATATCGCTTAGTTCTGCTATAATCTTCAAAAGAGTGAATCGTTGGAACATAGTTCATTCGAGATTGTGACAGAACAACAACCCCAAACAACATATTCTATTGTTGCACAAGGTCAGGGAAAGGCACCCTTTGCTTATAACTTTGTCAAGAACTAGCATGATCAGACAAAACTAGCAAAGGCATTTCTACACACAGTTGTTAAACGAATGAAGAAATGGGAAGACCAAGGCCGTCAGGTCACCAAGTTTTGAGTCAGAGATAAAGTGCTGATCAAATTATACCTCGAGAGAATAGCTATCTTTCGGGGACACCATAAAAAACTCATTTAGAAATATGATGGACCCTTTTTTGTTATCCAGAGGATTGGCAAGTTAGCATATAAGCTAGACATTCCTACCAGTTTTCAGGTCCACCCTATTTTTCACGTGTGTAATCTTAAGCTCTTCAACGAAGATGAAGAAGATTTCAGTTGTAGTCTACCTCGTTGGGCTCCCATCCCTCAGCGAGCTCCAACATCAACAACTACATCGACTTTCAGAGAAATTGAATTCATCATGGATCACGTTAACAACTATCGAGGAGACGTGAAGAAGTATCTCATGAAATGGAAAGCACTACTAGAGAGTGATGCCAGCTGGGAGACTCCAAGAAATATTCGCCAGTTTCAGCAAGCCATTGAAGACTACCAATAGCAGATACCGTCGAGGATGGCGCTGGTTTAGGTTGAGGAGAATGTTCCAACCTGCCAGGTTGACACCTTTGTCTCTTGATGTAAATACCTCTTTGATCCTTTGTAGTGTACATAAATGGCCTTTAGCCTAAGATCCCCCGTGAACAACAATTGTTACGGGTCCCTCCCCCCCCCTTCTTACTTGGTGTAATCTTGCAACTTATGAATATGAGTTATTTTCTCTTTATCTTTCTGTTGCTCTCTTTGCGATTGTGCACGCTCTATTGCGATTGTACACTCTTGTGCGGGGTGTTTGAGTTGCTTCCTTGACTCGAAAGGCTGACCTGGTTGGGATCACCAGGTGTCGCACGGTGCTTCTAAATAAGCCCGTGACAATTAGGTGCTTAGGATGCGAACTAGGCTAGGTTGTGGAGCGAAAGCGGCATGTGGAAGTCACCTAGAGTAACGTGAGCAAGGCTGTGGAAAGAAAGGGGTATGTGGAAGGAGTAACGTGAGGCAGAACCTACCTTATGAGGCAGATTGAGTCAATTGGATTGAATCTCCTCCTATTGGATCCACATCCAATTTGAGGAGTTTAGTGGGATTAGATATTACACTCTTGTATACTTTTATTATTTAGGTTGGATCCTACTTATATTAGCTTTTTATTGGGCCGTGTCCACTTGTATTAGGTTGTATGGATTGGATTTCATTTGTATTGTGTCTGCTCCACTTGGGCTAGATACGGGTGTTTTGGGTAATAGAGAGGTATTTTAGGTATTATATGATCGTAAATAATAGGTTCTAAAGGAAGGTAAGGAGGTCGTTTAGGGAGCAAGCAAGCCGCACTTATAAAATTTGGAATATTCATCTAATACAATTGATTGAGGATCCTTGGTAGCTCTCTCCTTCTACTGCATAGAAAATTTGGCACGTATAGTCAGGATTCTTTATTCTTTATTCTTTCTTCTTTCTTCTTTCTTCTTGTAGTATAACAAACTCCCTCATTCTCATTCACACTGTGACTCATACCCCACCCTAGCCGAGCTGATCCACCTAATTACCAATGAATCCATCCCATATCTTCCCATTTTTTCTCTTAAAGTCCATTCAAATTCCCTCATTCTTAAAGTAGATCTGTATCATTTGGTAGCAGAGTTGTTTCAATTTACCGGAGGTTGATTAGAATAAAAAATTATATCTGAAAATCGTAAAACCATCGGTCGATCGAGGATTTTCTAGTGAAATCACTGGAGATCTAGCCAAATTCGCAAAAAAATGAGCAAATTGACTGTGATCTCAGCAAGTGGAAACAATTCTCTCTCAAATTCAGCTGAATTCTATCATATCTACCCAAATTCCATCAAATCTCAGCAATCCGAACCGATTTGAGTAAGGAAGCAACTGACCGATCCATTGAAGTTGAAAATTTTCAACGAATGCATCCTGAACTTAATAAGAATATCTGAAGTAAATATCAGGTAAATCGAGCTCTATAACTTTTCTGGTTTTGAAGTTTAGATCAATTAGATCTGACTTCGAATTGAGATCTTAGACAAAATTTACGGTGAAACAAACAAGCAGAGGCCCCGTTGGTAAATCTAACCTACATAGTTTAGTATGATTTTTTTTAGTATATTAGAAGGTTTTATCATGTTGAGTACACCATAAGATTTCAGTTTGGTGATAGTGAAATTCTGTTGCTCACAATTAATGAAAATAAGTGTAGCTTAAAAAAGTATAAAACATTATTTTTGAGTAAACTTTAACACGTGAAAATAATAAATAGAATATGCTAAGCATTATCCAATGGTTAGATTTTGCTTTTGGAGTTTAGATCAGCGTAAATCAAGTGTGTACCATAGTAAGCTATGGTGGTACCATGTCACCATCCAAGTTCCAAATGCAAAATCTAACCTTTTGATCATGTTTAACATATTCTATTTACTATTTTTATATGTGAAATTGACTAAAATATGATGTTTTATACCATTTCTTTACCACCCTTATTTTCATGAATTGTGAGCCATTGATTTTTAGTGTCTCAAAAAGGATCTTATGATGTATTAGGCATGATAAAACATTTTAATATAGTAAAGAAGTCATGTTAAAAGCATCCTTATGGTCAGATGTACCATTTGGTGGCTGGATTCATATAAAAAAGAGTGTGTACTACTGCTGCCTGCATGCTATCATGGTCCATAACCACCTTATACTTTTCCCATACATCAAACTTGGATGGCCCAGTCTTGATCTGGTTCAGCCCATCAATAGCCCGATTAAGCCCGTCCAACAACTGGGTCTAGTCTGGTTCGTTCTAGTCTGTGACAAATATGGAAATATTTTCAAAAATCTCAAAAAGAAAAACATCGTATCTTCATAAAACTAAACAACAGCAGCGGTGGCCAGGCTGTTCATTGGGCTTCGGGTACCCGGCCTAAATCGGGTCAGGCTCGAGCTGCACCTTGCAGCCCAGGCCCAAATAAAGTTGGGCTGTGCCCATGTGTAAAATGCATAGTGCCTGGCAAGCTTGGTTGGGCTTAAAGGGTCTGGCCTGGTCCGACCTAAGCCCGACCCAGGCCCAATTGTAACTGGGTCAGGTCGGGCCGGGCTTGGTCCTCAATAAGGGTCAGGCCTAACAATAGCTATAAAATTACTAAATTATGACAAAATAGTGGTGCTGTCACATGTGATATTCATTTTCATTAACAATTGCTCGGAAAAAAATTAGTTTGATGTTCGGATTTATTTTTTAACACATTTAATTAGTTTGTTTCTAACGAGAGTTTTCCAAAAAAAAAACTAGCAGAATTCAAAAGTTAAAAAGTGTCCTGATAAATGGGCAGAGGGGTATTTGGGTGATCAAGGTGACCATAGTGGTTAAGTTGAGTCCAAGCCGAGGGTTAAGACATTGGAATTTAATGATTGGGAGAGGCGCTAATGCCATATAGCAAAAAGGACAATGGACATGCCGTTTTTGTAGGGCTGCTAAAACCCTCCCCAATATTGTCAAGGACTTGGAAAATCCTTGGTCCCAAACGATGCTAGTTGTTGTGGTTTCCGTGAAACTGCACCCACACATAGCTCTCGCACAGACGCCGGCAAGAAGATCTGGCAATACATCAAGACCAACGGCCAGGGTCTACACATTTGAATTGATTTGGAGTTCCTGATCATAGAATGGATGGTCTCTTTTTTATTCAACCCCTCCTGCAGGTTGCCCCAATAATTCTACTGGTGTTTGTTTATGATAAGTTTTTGTTAGATTTTGGATCAGGATTCAACTTGGATGTGACCCATATTGACATGGGCACACCAAGGGACATACATGGGAGAGGCACTTGGGTTTTGGGGGTTACAAGACAGTTATAAGGCATCATAACTGTCCATGTATGCTCATCATGGACCTCCACTAGTGCCGTTATGGATCTATTATGGACCTCCAGCTGATCTCCTTATAAAAAGGAGACCCGTAGTGGTGTAATGAGTGCCTTCTACACCCACTTTCACCAAAGCGCTGTTCAGATCATCTAGTAAGTGGCTCTTCCATGATCCATTTTAAACCAACATTGAGTTATGGGCCTACGTCGTGCATCCGCTGTGTATGTTTCGGTTGTGGGTGCGTTGGAGATCAGGCAGTACCATGGTTGCCAGTTGAGGAAGCGGGAGCGGGAAGCGATACGGGAAGCGGGAGCGGGAAGCGAGGCACTTTTAAAATTTTAGGAAGCGGGGAAGCGTGGGACCACTTAGGAGCGATTCGGGAAGTGTCTCGGAAGCGACCTAGGAAGCGTCTCGGAAGCGAGGGGGAAGCGAAAAAAATAAAAATAAAAAATACAAAAAAATTGAAAAAAAACAAGGGAAGCGAGGGGGAAGCGTGATGGGAAGCGCGCTTCCATTAAAGGGAAGCGCGTCCCCCCATTAAAGGGAAACGCGCTTCCCAAAAAAGGGGGACGCTTCCCCCCACGCTTCGGAAGCGCGAGGTTTCGCGCTTCCGAAGCGCGCTTCGGGGAAGCGCGCTTCCCCTTTTAGCTAGGCGCTTCCGGTAACCCTGGGCAGTACTCACCGGATTTTTTCTCTCTCGCCGGACTCATATTTCAGTTTTTGTACTTGACAACGAGGGAGAGGGTTCGACTAGCAAACCATTGCCTCCAGACCTATGGCTAATGTTGTGCAGGATCGGTCGAGACTGGCAGTGGTCGCCACCCACGAGCAGGGGCATCAGGAGTCGGATCATCGCTAGCAAGCAGGGTCGCCGAATACAGGTTTTTCAACTGGACACATGGAGCCCCTTATCGCCACTAGAACTCAATGGGCGCTAGAAAGCTAACTCAAGCACTACCACATCAAGCAGTGGCCGGCCGACATTGGCAGCCAGCGGTGGTGGCAGAGAGAGTTTTGTTGGTGACTATGGCTGTAAACGACCACAACAAGCAGTCTGGCTTGATGTCGTCATTGGAGGAAGGCCGCTGATGTTAGCAGTTGGCTGCTAGAGGTCGACTGTCATTGTCGGTCACTGTTGCAGGTGGCAGAGGAGGGTGGTGTATGTTCGCCCCCGATGATTCACTGAATCCCACGTCTGTGTTCGGGGGGTCGAATGAGCGCCACGTATTTAGGCACATGGGGCTCGTATTCCCGTGTATGATGACATAACTTTGCATCAAACTCTGGTGTTGTTGCAAAGACTTAATCACCCTTACTTGCTTTTTTTGCCCTGAAATGACGGTTCGAGGAAATGACAAAAATATCCTCCATTCAAAAGTTGGGAAAATACGGTTCGAGCAAAGGACAAAAAACTCCTCCATCCAGAAAGTTTGATGTTAACTATTTAAAGTGGAGACGTTCCCTATTCATGAAACTCTTGCGCCATCTGCTGTAACAGTAGCTCCCATTATCAACCCAAACTTTGCCTTCGTCTCCAGTCGAGGTTTCTGCCTTGTTTTTTATCCTGTTTTACAACACATTGTCGCCTTCTCGTGCCTGCCTTGTGTTACAAAACATTCTTGTGTCTTCTCTTCATTTTTTGTTGTCGTTAGGCATTATGGAAGAAAGCAATGATGCACAAACATTCCAACCAGTGCCATTAAGGCGGCGTGAGTAGCTTTCTATCTCATCATGCTATCGATGAAGAAGGCATGTCGTCTTGTGTGCCATTAAGGCATTGTTTGGTTATTGCAGGTAGATCGTGTTCTTACGATGGTTGGAAACTTATCGATATTTGTAAGACGCTGGGACCTGTTGACAAGAATGCTTGTTTACAAATGCTAGGAAGGGCCTCTACCCCATCAGGTATCCTACATTCACTCATTATATGCATTGTATCTCAAACCGTTGTAATAGTAACATACTCTCGTTTTTGTGAGATATATCTTTGTTAGTTAATATCGATTTGTTTGCTATTTTGCTCGATTTCTTCCGTATCGATTTATAATTTATTGTGCGATATATTTATCGACCTTTTAGATATTATGGTTTTGTATTGTCGAGTTGTAAGTTATTATGCTGAACTGCCGTATCGATTTTCAATATATTATTCGATATTCATATCGCTTTGTAAGATATTATATGTTTTGTAATATGTATTTCTAAGATATTTGTACACAGACTTTGAAAACGTGTGCGTGCAGAAACACATCGTTACACGATTGCGGGGACGATTTTCGCATTCATACCGCTGCTCTGTCAGTGATTTTTATTGAACTCGCTTTACAGCATCGTGGATATAATGAGAGCGTTATCGTCAACACACATGTACGACATGTATCTTTTATTGGCATGGTAAGTGACAACTCGATGGTCAGTATAAGCAAATATCAAATCGCACTTGCTTAGATATTGTCATTCATTAACTCGTTGCTTTGACTTGCTTAACCTTATGGGTATCCGTTGTTATATGCATCCTGATTAAATCGCAGTAAATGTATGCGCTTGCTAACACAAATTGATATATTGCTTACAAAATATTCCACTTTCTTCTCTTCTTTTTCGTTGTTGTTTGGCATTATAGAAGAAAGCAATGATGCACAAACATTCCAACCAGTGTCATTAAGGCGGCGTGAGTAGCTTTCCATCTCATCATGCTATCGATGAAGAAGGCATGTCGTCTTGTGTGCCATTAAGGCATTGTTTGATTATTGCAGGTAGATCTTGTTCTTACGATGGTTGGAAACTTATCGATATTTGTAAGACGCTGGGACCTGTTGACAAGAATGCTTGTTTACAAATGCTAGGAAGGGCCTCTACCCCATCAGGTATCCTACATTCACTCATTATATGCATTGTATCTCAAACCGTTGTAATAGTAACATACTCCCGTTTTTGTGAGATATATCTTTGTTAGTTAATATCAATTTGTTTGCTATTTTGTTGCAAACACCAATTGATATATTGCTTAAAACTTTGTTGAGATTATCATCAAGTTGTAATAAAGATGATGTAGCTCAATCAATTGAAAGGTCTGGAGAATTAAACATTTGTACTAATGACGCAACTGAAGAATTGAACATCTGCGCTAATGATCCACATGAAAAGAAAGGTGTAGGCATTAGACCCACTCTTGACTTGGATGTTCCAGTAGAAGAAATGCAATTCAATAATGAGGTAGATTACCATGACAGTACACATAATAAAAGAGTAGGCACCAGGAATGTAAATGGAAGCACACTAGACTTCAATGTTCCAGTAGTGAAAATGCAATTCAATAATGAGGTAGATTTTGATATCAGTACACATAATAAAACTGTAGGAACTGGGAATGTACTTGAAACTACACTTGACTCTGTTCCTGTAGAAGGAATGCAGTTTAATAACGAGGAAGCCGCATATAAATTTTACAATGATTATGCCTTAACAGTTGGCTTCAGTGTGAGAAGGTTTTCTTGGTCAAAAAATGCACTGGGTGTCTTGGTTAGAAAGACGTATGTTTGTTCCAAGCAAGGTTGGAAGAAATCAATGGGAAATCCAACAAGGAGCATGCCAGAATCAAGATGTGGATGTCAAGCGAGAATGGTTTTGAGAAGACATCCGAATGGGAAATTTGTAGTTCGCACTTTAATCAGTGATCATAATCATGATTTATCTGCATCATTTATGACTCTTATGCTAAGGTCACATCGTAAAGTAACTGTAGCGCATGCTGCAATGACTGAAATAGCCGATAATGCCGGCATTGCACCAAAGAAGACATACAATTTGTTTACCCACATCGACGGTGGTCGCGATAATGTGTCATTCACACCTTTGGATCTAAGAAACCACTTGAGAAGGAAGAGGACAGATAACATGAAGAAAAGAGAAATATGTTCTTTGGTTGATTACTTACAGAATAAATCAAGCAATGAACATGGTTTCTTTAGTGCAATGCAAGTGAACGAAGATGGATATGCTGTGAATATGTTTTGGGCAGATTCAAAGTCAAGAGTAGATTATGAATGCTTCAATGATATGCTTGTATTTGATACTACAATAAAGATTAATATTGAACAATGGTCATTTGCGCAGTTTGTCGGAGTGAACCATCACGCACAGAGTTGTATATTAGGTGGGGCGTTTTTGTATGACCAGACCAAGGAAAGCTTTGAGTGGTTGTTCAGAGTATTTACACAGGCAATGAACGGGAAGCAACCTGAAGCTGTACTTACAGATGGTGATCACGCAATTGCGGCTGCAGTGCTTCACATGTGGCCAGATGCACATCATCGCCTATGTTTGTGGCATATCTTTCAAAATGCCGCAAAGAACATAGGACACATTTAATCAAAAGACAGGGTTTGACAAAA
Source organism: Nuphar pumila (assembly GCF_984573655.1). Classification (NCBI taxonomy): domain Eukaryota; kingdom Viridiplantae; phylum Streptophyta; class Magnoliopsida; order Nymphaeales; family Nymphaeaceae; genus Nuphar; species Nuphar pumila. Next base: position 68,802,399 of record NC_143264.1, on the reverse strand, counting down.
AGTTTACTAGGTGTGTGCTTGAGAGCGTAGACGAGATCACCTTTATGTCTGATTGGGAGAAAATGATTCAGACATACGACCTTCAAGATTGTCTGTGGTTACAAAATTTATATGTAGAAAAAGAGAAGTGGGCATTGGCATATGGAAGACAATACTTTTGTGCTGGTATGATAAGCATACAAAGAGCTGAATCTATGCATGCCACGCTGAAGAAAACCCTGTATTCATGTTTGACAATGTTTCGTATCATGGAACAATATGAATTATTTGTAGACAGTCTAAGACAGAATGAGCTTGAACAAGACGTGAAATACTTCAACACACGCCCTCTAACTTTTGGCATAAAAATATTAATGCGACCTGCAGCTCTGTATACACTAACTGTATTTGAATGGATCAAGAAAGAGGTGTTACATGTCATGAATTGCAAAATAGAAGGACTCGTGCAAACCGAGAATATGCACAGATACCATATTTTATGGCAGGGCGAAAAGCATCACGAAAGGCGAGAAGCACATGTCACGTACAATGTTGACAACGAAAGAGTTGAATGTTCGTGCAAAATGTATGAATTCAAAGGTATTTTATGCTGTCATGCATTAAAGGCACTCAATCAAGAGAAGATACAAGAAATACCTGAGTCCTACGTAATGCGAAGATGGAAGAGACGTGCAAAGATTGAAACCATTGTTATGGACAATGTGAGTAAATCTGGTGTTGACAAGAAGTGCCACATAGCCTCCCATTACCAACAACTGTGTAGGTCATTTATGCATGTTGCTGATTTGGCATCGAGAAGTGAAGAAGGCTATTTATGCGTGAGAAAAGCTTCAATGCAGTTACTTGAAAACTTGGAATTATTTCACCTTAAGTCCGTTGCAGCCAATGAATACCAGTCGAAGATAATGGGATCGAACAACGTAGGTGAAAATCATGTTTCGCTCGACACTCCTGAGAAGTTGTGTCGAAGCGTAAACATTATCTTCAACAAGTCAGTAGTGAACGTTGTTGATTATGATGGACATATTTATGAAGCGAAGGGTATGAAAAGAAAATCGGCCTCTGATCGCAGTCGTCGGAGGGCAAAGGGTGCACTAGAATTGGTTGGCAAGAAAAGGACTAAGAAACAACCAAGCTGTAATAAAAAACAACAAAGCCCTTCGATTGAACAGGTATGTAAGACATTATATTGTTTTCCATTACGTGAAACTTGTCAATATCTAACTCGTGTAATATCCAACATGCAGCAATACCCTATAGAAGTAACACCAAACGTTGAAACCTTCATTCCTCGAGACCAGATTTTCGGCAATGGTAGCTTCAGTTTTACAAGTCTTTTGATATGTAATCAATGTTGGGAGGAGGTTTGCATTTCTTGTGAAACTTAATGCAGTGTCTTATATTTTCTATTTCATGACAGGCTCTGATGCATTCAACAGATAGGTATGGGACACAAGAATCTCGTGTGGGCTATTAATTTAGCTGTCATGCCTCTTTGCATGACCCGATTTCCACATTGTCGGATTTGTTAAGAGTTTATAGTGATTTGTCAGTGAGGACTTGTGGTCCGTGGTTGGATTTGCTTAAACCGATGGATAGGGATTTGTAGCTTCTGCAGGAAGTCGATTCATGACATCACTGAATGACGATTTGTAGTTATCGTTGAATAGCGATTTGTGGCATCGCAGCATAGTGATTTGTGGGTATTGTTGGAATGTCAATCCAAGCGGGTTGAGAAGGGTTGTTCCAGTAAGCTTTTTTGGGGCATTGATCATGGTTGCGCTTAATTTTATGATGTAAGAAAGCTGACATTTTCCAGCTAAGTGGTTGCACAATGTTGGACTTGAGTAATGATAATAAAAGGAAATCATTTTATGATCTGAGTTTTTTCGGTTGATTTAAACAAGTCTTTTTCTTTGTACTTGTGCGTATAAACATCTTGTAAAATTGATTATTAATTTTTTTATCCTAAATTGCGCTTTAAAAGTCTTTTGGTATATAATCAATGTTGGGAGGAGGTTTGCATTTCCTGTGAAACTTATATTTTCTATTTCAATGTTGGAAGTAGATTGGCAGCTATGCTGGGACACCTTCTATTTATTGGATGTAAATCACAATTCAATAAATAAAAAACTTCTTTAAATCAACCAAAAAAACTCAGATCATAAAATGATTTCCTTTTATTAACATTACTCAAGTCCAACATTGTGCAACCACCTACCTGAAAAACGCAGGTGAAAGGTTACTCATATCATAAAATGAATCGCAACCTTGATCAATGCCCCCAAAAAGCTTACTTGAACAACCCTTCTCAGTGCGCTTAGATTGACATTCGAAGGACAACCGCAAATCACTATGATGCGATGTCACAAATCGCTATTCAACGATAACCACAAATCGCCATTCAGTGATGCCATGAATCGACTTCCTGCATAAGCCACAGATCGTTGTCCAGCTCACAACATAAACTATCCAGCGATGGGTGTGCCATCCTTCTACCGGCGGCTTGTTGACAAGTATCAAAAGATAGTTGTGGTTGTTAAAGAGGAGAGGACAATAAAGGATGAAAATGGAGTTGAGTTTATAGACACAGACAGACCACTACTACAAATTGTCATTCAGCTGATGATCACTACTACAAATCATTGTCCAGCGAATAGGAAGGACAACCTCAACATGATCAGGCGGCGCGCTTGGAATTCTGCTACGGAATTGAATGAGGGAAACCAGTCACAAACAGCTTTGAATGTAACACCATAATTGTTTTCCATTATGCATTGCGTGCGGACAACAAAGGATGTATCGTAAGTTTTTTGATTAATTGTACATTATTCATTTATCATGGTGGTTGAGCAGTAGATCTTTTGGCTCATATATAGTCGCACAAACACTAGACGATGTGATTGTCTTCTACTTCGTGAACCAGCAATAGTCAAACCGACGGTACCTTTATAAACCTGGTGTTCCTCCCTCGAACATGTAAGGCAAAGGAAGACAGCCACACGACCAACAATGGCGAATCGGTACGATATTGTCTACACATTGTCTCCATTTTCATCAAAATTCGTCTCCATGTCGTATTTGCGCTTTGTGTTGTGTACTCTATATTGTAATTTCAATACCGTTCATTGCAATGTCCTTGTTTATTTCAGTAGAACATCCACCGACGAAGTTGGGAGAGAACTTAGTCAATCACTCATGCAGGACATCAAAAGAATGCACAATGAATTCGCACAGTGCAACATGATCAGTAATTTTGTTCGTATGAAAGTAGTAGGAGTTGTCTATATACGTAATCCATGTGTACGTACGTTAACAACAACATATTTGCTGTAAACAGACTATATCTGATTTCGTCAGTTATATTAAAAGCAACGCGCCATGCAAGACTATAAGCATCGTCAACCCGTATTTCATGGTATATCAGTTGTATTTTATGTTGCTTTTGGTTATTGATTTAGTCCAGTTGATTTGTATGTTAACATTGTTGTTAATAAGGTTCGGTTTGCAGACTATCTTACGTTGTTTGCCATTGGAAAGACCTTTTGTCTAATGAAAAGGTAAGTAAACACCCCTAGAGTGCAAGGTCATAGCATAACAGTGCTAACATCATTTTTTATGATCCATTTGCAGATATTGATTCCTACACTCTGGCATGCTGAAAAGCATTGGGTCTTATACGTGATGGATTTACACGAAAAACAACTATGGTGTTACAATTCGTTGGAAGTTGACAGTGGTTTACGACTTGACATTTCCCATCTCGTAAGATTCCATCTATATGAGTATTGTGTCGTGTACTGGGGTCATGAATTTACTTTCGGCCGCTTTATTCTCAGATCGGTTTCGTCAAAGCCATTTTGGGAGTCGACGTTAGCGAGTGGATCTATCGCATTGCATACCATGCTCCTTTACAAAATAATGGCGTTGATTGTGGCGTATTTGTAATAAAGTACATTGAAGCGATATACAATGGTGCAGAACCCTGTTTCGATATTGTATGTCATTTCTTTGCCTCTGTTATTAGTGATTAAATGCATGTCTATTGGTTCCATATTACAATTTGTGTTTGCAGGTTGATTTACTTGGCTTTCGCAAAGAACTCTGCCAAATATTGACGTCCTTTGTAATTGCGGAGGCGAAACTAACCGAGCCGCCACGAGGATCTAAAAGGCAACGACCAGCGGTGCCCAACCCGCATGATTGACAGTCGCAGAATTAGATTGTGATGTATGCAATGAACGAAGCCTTCTAATGTTCGAAATGATAATAGTCAACATCGTTATGAAATGTTTGATGTTTAAACATCGCCTTATTGCTGACATGCACAGAATGAAAATCGCAGAAGAGATTCGAGATGAATGAGGTGAACAAGAGCCATTAATGTCGCTTTCGTAATTACAAATAGTACACAGCGATGAGACGGGTTTGTTGTTCAGAAATGGTGGTCTAACGTTAGCTTCACTAATACTACCATGAAATCTTGTGTAAGAATTTGATTTTTTTTTGAATTTTAAACGACTTTTCCTTTAATTATGATATTGCATACATATGAAAAGAGTCTACACGGATACAACAACTGCGTCGAAGCGCCTATACACTCGATTCACGAATAAGTCGCTTTTGCAGGAATTGTCGGTTTGTCGGTTTCTTATTTGTGAAGCAAAGTGGAACACATCCTTAACCTGTGTGATGTGTCATTCAAATATTAATGAAACGTCCTAGCACCCTCCGTCAGTTTTCAAATAAATACGACAGTTTTAATAAACAAAGAGCAAATCTCAAATAAAATACCCTCCGCATTAATGAAATTGAACAATGGCATGTCAGAGAGCTATTCTCAAAACTAATCAATGCGATGGGACCTGGTAGTTCAAATCACGGTAGCACGTAGCATGTGGGTTTGATTGTACAAATATTTTTTGGTCTTATATAAATCCACAACTTTGTTCAAAGCGAACATTACATGCCTTTGTGGACCACAAATCACGGAAATCCATTTCCACACTTTTCGTTCACGTAATGCGAGCTATACAACGATTTCGGAACAACAACAAAATATCTTTCGATGTACAGTATTTTCAATTACCGAAGAGCAACATTACTAGCATTGGTTAAGCGCATACAACACAAAACTATGTCTTGATACGATTTAGTTTTCGTAGATGAAGTAGTACAACGATTTACAAGAGTGTGTTGTAATGTTCAAATTATATTTCAACGGAGACAGATTTACAAAATTTGTAGTCTTATAAAATTTGCCTACAGAAAGTCCTCCTACATATCTCCCGTCTGTCTCTATCTGTATGTGTCTGTCTCTCCAATTGTGTTGATACCAGAAACCAGACGATTCATATACCGGCGAGATGAACCCCCATCACCGGAAAGACCGCTCCTCTGAAACCTCCTCCTCATGAGGGGGAGGAAGAGGACGCGGTGGAACTCCTGTTGGCCACCCTCAGTGCCCCGACCGCGTCCCTCGCCACTGCTGACGACCGTAAATTAAATACCCGCGACTGCACCGCCGGCAGCTCCACGTCAGCCAACTCCGCCTCCGTCGACCGCTCATCACCATATTGCGACTGCACCGCCGGAGTTCGGCGAGAACGGTGACGACGGAGCTCGTTAGGTTGTATAGACAAAGCAATTGATAGGTTTCACATTACATACTTTGTCTCCCGTTCTTTTTAAACTCAATCAAATTTTCGCATATTTCCTCAAGTAATTCCGGTATATCTTCCTGCAACAAAAACATGTAATGTGAAACCAATATATAACAGGAATCCCCAATAACAGCGGATAAAAAGATCATACAATGTCAAAAAAAGGTTCTTCTCCTTTGTATATTGTTTTAATATGCTTCATTACGAAGATGCCGCAATCGACCCCATTACTTTGTACAGGAGCATCGTCAGCACAGAGCAACATCCACTCAGCAATGTCGACACTCACATAGTCGTTCAGGAATCCCGCCTGTGATAAAGGGAAAATATAGTACAGTCTGGTCCACCTCAAATAGCTACGCTTCACCTATGGGCAGAAGCTTACCAAATGCATAGTGTCACGTTCTACACCACTGTGGTAGTCCAATAAGTTGTAGCACCATAGTTGTTTTTCCACAAAATTCATCTCGTATAAGACCCAATGTTCTGGATTTTGCCACAACGTAGGAAGTAAAATTTGCGAATCGATACAATAATTTATAATTCCATAGACAGATCCTGATGGAGATGTAACGACTAAACCTTGGAGAAGAGGTTTGTTCACTTACCTTATCAAAATTCGAAAAGTCTACGAACTCTTCACCGTTGTTCCAACAAGGTAGTGCATCTGGAAATCCACTGGTGTATGGCTTTTGCCGGACGTACATCTGTTGCACGAAATAGTAAGGTTTCACCACCAAGAAAAGTGAGTAAGTCATAAAAGCAAATAAAACAATGGCAGACTAGACATACCATGAAATAAGGGGTGATGATGCGTACTGTATTGTTCGTTGCGTTGCTTTGAATATAATTGACAAAATCACACATTGTCTGGTTGCAAAAATTTACAAACTTCAAAACATACAAACCGAAGACCTAGAAAATGATGGTGGTTAGGTACGTACAAAATTACTGATAGTGTTCCCGTCTGCAAATTCATCTTGCATCTGCTCGATGTCATCTACGACCTCGTTAGGGCGTTGCCACCCACCCTTATCTGTGGATGTTGCACTGAGTGCACCATGAGCGTAGTATTCAGAATTCGACATTGAAATTATTTTATACAGTAAACAACAAAAGTTGAAATACGACATGAAAAGGCAAAAATATACGTCTTAAGCGCTAAAGCTGGTATTATGGAAGTGGTTGTCTTCTTCGTCGGCGCCGTGCCTGGTCGTATTGCTCCTATCGTGCTCTCCTTTGGCGTCATGACTGGTCGTATTGCTCCAATCGTTCTCTCCTTTGGCGTCATGCCTAGTCGTACTGCTCCCATCGTCCTCTTCTTCGGTGCCATGTCTGGTCATATTGCTCCCATAGTCCTCTTCTTCGGCGCCATGCCTGGATGAAGATATCGATGTCACCTTTGCAACGCAGATACGGAATCGACATCGTCAATCAAATATAAAGGAAACGTCCTTTAACATGCTACCCTTTTTCGAAAACCGCCCACAAATTAAATGATTGCGTTTTAAATAATTAATAATACGTCATTTCACATGCTACCCTTGCTCGATAAACGCACGCAAATTAAACGATTGCGTTTTAAATAATACAAAATACGTCTTTTCCCATGCCGCCCTTTTTCGAAAACAACCCGCAAATTAAATGATTGTGTTTTAAATAATTAAAAAATCGTCGTTTTGAATACCGCCCTTTATCGAATACAACCCGCAACTTAAATGATTGAGTTTTAAATAATTAAAAAATTGTCATTTCGACTTCATATTATAACAATGGTTGAGTGGGAGATTGACCCGACCCAAACAAACCCGTTTTCTAGGTATGAATAATCTTTGACGATTATTCAATTGATTATCAAACATGGATACATCGATATATTCATGCCACATATCTTAGCCCTTGTCGGTTTTTTAATAACAAATGTTCATTGTCGCTTTATAGTAGTATCATTTAACACCGCAAATCCTTGTTGACTTACAACGTTTACAAAAGGACAAGTCATTGCCGTTTGCGTTGTTGAACTCATGAATTGCAATCCTATTTCGCGGTTTGCATTGAAGGTGTCCCCGCAAATGAGCGATTTCTGACAGGGAACAATATCGTACCGATTTTGGCTAGCCGGCATCCTATTGCACGATTGCAATTTACTTATGATTATCAGTAGCGATTTTTGAGCATCAAACTTTTCTTATCGCTATTCACTGATATCATTTACGATGTCAGAACTCGTTAAATTATTGTTCACGGCCTACATCGCAAATCCTTTTTGCGATGTATTTTCGAGGGGGAGACAAATACAGCGATTGCTGGGCAGAAATGCTCTATCATAACGATGGCGACCTTAGTCATGCCACGAATTCTGAACAACAGACATCTATTTTTTATTAAAGTTTATTTATTTACGAGATCCATAGACGAAACGTGTTTGTTACATGTAATAATAAAGAATTAAACAATAAAAGAAGGTCAAGTTACGACAATTAATTATACAATTACAACAAATAACTATCGTAATAAAAAAATGCCCAGGGTTTATTACTAGGCACTTGACGAATCAGATGAAATATCATACACTTGTCTCTCTATTTTGATTGGTGGACCGTCTATCCTGGGTGGCCTCTGGGTTGCAACCATCTTACTAAAAAAGCTGGTCATCATCTCTACCACTGAGTTCAATTGTATCCCCATGTTGCTAACTTCTGTTCTTAATTTCTTATTCTCTCTCTCCATAAGATCGAACCTTGCGGCAGAGACAATGTTCTCTTTTGTAGCAAGTGTTAGCTTTTCATCAAGCATTATTACTGAGGGAATCGTTGTTGTAACCAGAGAGAGACGATGTTTTGGTTGTAGAGGCTGGCCTGCAACATGAGAGGGGGCAGTTGGGAGGCATGGGTTCTCAATTTTATCAATCGCCAGATTTCGGCGCATTGGTTCCCAATACCTTTCGAAATAGAATAGATCAAATTGTCGTCCATTAGAATCATACGATACAGCACGGACCCCACCTGAGTTTCAAATGAATAATTCGTCCCTGTAGCGTTCACGCCAATTCACGTTCTTGCACCCACCACTATCCATCTTCCTTCTCACTTCCAAAGGCTTATTTGGGATAGACTGCCCCAAGCCACATTGCAAGAGAACTCGACTACCATGCTACAACTCGGCTTCATAATTGCAAAACAGCCACAAATCGCGGTCAGACAATCTAGCAGCCTCTGCAACAACGTCTTGGTCATCGTCCTCCCCATCTCTATAAGGTCTCCACAAAACTTGTACATTGGTAATTCTTTTTAATAACGAGTGATAAATATATTACAATTTACTTAAGCATGATATGACGACAACGATATGTACTACGGAAGACAATCTAGCAACAATGATTACTTAAGAATGCTAAACATTACAACGATTTATAATACTCAATGATAAATGCTGACACGATTGTAAACAATTTTAGAACATTTACTTCATTCAGTTGCAGCACATCTAAAATTGACTTAGCATTATGAACTGTGACATTTATTCTAGCCCAGCGACTGATCTTTGGAAAACCACAATTCGCAGGGGCACCACATGGACGCAATGGGATAATATGTTCCCACGCCCAAGCCTAACCAAAATAATATTATTAGTAACACTACAACCTTTAATGAAATTAGTCTACAATTACTAACTATGCAATCAACAAATACCTGAACAAATGGCCAAAATCCCCCAACTGTTTTCGTACCATTACTCGCACGGTAGAGTTGACTGTACAAGTGTGCGAGCATAGCGGCACCCCAGGCATAGTTGTCGACTTCGTCTAAGTCTGCCACGTACTGCAGCTACATGGAACTTATTCTCGAACCAGAACAATCGGAAAATAATGTAAGACCAAAAAAATAAAGAAGGAATTTGTGCAACTCTTGGTCAGCTGTTTCAGATGCACAAGTAGCGGAGCGGCCTTCCCATTTATTACAGAAAAATGAAACTTTCATTGATGTGGACTTCATTCCACCAGAAATACATTGACTCCATTCGTCCATCGACATTCCTAAAAGGGCCATGCATTTTTCCCTTGTGTTATAGTTTGAATGCCGTAATAGGACAACACTGTCATCGCATTTAAGGCCAGTGATCCTCGCCACATCTTCTAGAGTCATGGTGATCTTAAAAGAATCAAACTGGAATGTGTTAGTCTTATCATTCCACTTATTTACCAGGTGGGTCATGGTATTCCAGCAAGTTTCAAAATATTGCTGGTCCAAAAGGCCACCGAAGTGCATATTTCATAATCGGTCCTTCTGATATGCACTCAGCTGACCATACCACGACAGAACTACAGGCCATTGACACCGACCTCCGAGCTTTTCACCTAGTGCTCTACTTCTCCTGTGACCTCCCTATAACACAAAATAACATATTATTCCTACCAATTGTCAATTACTTCGATTTATACTTATAAATACTATTCTACTAACCGCTATAAGTAAACTTGGTTGCACACAAACTATCATAGTAATCGCTATACATATTAATACCTAACACAGTAATCACTATACCAAAATTGCTAAACATATTATTAAATCTTCAAAGACAAGACAAATTTATTTACCTTGGTCGCTCTTTTCTCCTGTTCTCCCTCCAACCTAGGCCTTTCTGGTGGGTCCACTGGCTCCAACTGTCTTTTCCTTTCCTTCTCTACCGGCTCCACCATCGCCTTTCTTTCTCTCTCCTTCTTTTTCTCGTCTTGCTTCTCCTTTCTTATTCTCTCCTTCCTTTTCTCGTGCTCCTTCTCCTTCCTTTTCTTCCTCCTCCTCCTTCTCCTTTCGCCGCCTTTCTTTCTCTTCCAAGTCTTGTTTCCTTCTTTCCTGCACTTCATCATTCTGCTTCTTCCTTTCTCTTTCCTTTTCTTCCTCCTCCTTCTCCTTTCGCCACCTTTCTTCCTCCTGCTTCTTCCTTTCTCTTTCCTTTTCTTCCTCCTCCTCCTTCTCCTTCTGTCGCCTTTCTTCCTCTTCCAAGTCTTGTTTCCTTCTTTCCTGCACTTCCTCCTCCTGCTTCTTCATTTCTCTTTCCTTTTGTTCCTCCTCCTCCTTCTCCTTCTGTTGCCTTTCTTTCTTTTCCTCATACTCCTTCTCTTGCCTTTGCATTTCCTTGCCTTCCTCAAACTCCTTCTCCCTCCTTCGCCTTTGCTTTTCTTCTTCATCCTGAGGCTTATTCCGTTCCTTCTCTTCCTCCTCCTTATTCATTTGCCCTCGCCTATCCTCCGCCTCCTTCAGTAGCTTTTCCTTGTTTCGCCTTGTTGTATGCTCCAAGGACATCTTCTCCAAATTCGCCTTAGCCTCCATCATTATCTTGTTAACGTACCTTTCCCTCTCCTCCTCATTCTTTTTTTGCCTTTCCCTCTGCCTTGCCTTCTTCCTCCACCTTCTCTTGTCATTCTCCTCCTTATTTCTTTGCTTTGCCTTCTCTTCGTCATCCTTCTTCCGTTCTTCAGCATTCTTCTTTTGGTCCGCAACCTCGATATCTGAGGGATAATTCTCCGCATAATGTAATTCCAAGGCTTTCTCCCTGTCTTCATCGTTCTCAATCTTAAGTATATTTTGGTACCTCTCAAGAACCTTAGATAGATGAGACTGGCGGATCACTTCTCTAATACACAAACCATAGAACGACGGGGCATCTCTTCTCTAATGAGCCACAGACATTGCTAACCTGCACAACATATTAAATGATCATCATGATTAAAAAGCGATTCATATTTGGGTTCATAAGTACACCTCTTTGTAAGATTTATCAAACTTACAAAGCGTTGTATAAGAAGCAACCTACAGATTGAATAACGAAACCTTACATGAAACTCACCGAAACGATAAGATTTTGGATATTCCAACTGTAGAGTAAGCAATAGTAACAACTAATACGCAACAAAAGGTGGCAACGATGTTGCAACTATGCATAAGACGGAAACAGATGCTCTGGAACAAAGGAAAGGATGCTCCATTGTACACAGATGAAAGCAAAGTATGCTCTGGTAGAGTTTTCTGCTTAGGGCAAGAATGGATTGTTTTGAACTATTTAAATCCTGCAACATACAGCTTGCTGCATATGCAAACTTTGAAGAACATTTTGGCGTGATAACGATGGAGGGCAGTTTTGTCCTTTTCAAGAACCGTCGATTCAGTTTTCTAGATAGAGGGCATTTATGTTCGTTCGAGGAAGAGGAAGAGAATGGCGGTAAAGGGTACTTAAGTCTTTGCGACGGTACCAAATTACGATGCAATATGATGCGGACACACATGGGGATACATGTCGGTCTGCATCTTATAGGTGGCGCTCTTTGGGAACACCCGAACATGAGATGGAGTACTGGCCCTGTTCGGGGGGGGGGAACATATAACCTACTTCGGGTTGAGACCCCCTCCCCCGTTTCATTGTTTTTTTCTTTTACTCTCTTCGCTGGCTGGCAACTGGGTTTGATGGCTTTTGGCCATTTGAGGTAGGCCATTGCCGACAACCGCCATGGCCAACCGTGGGTGGTGGCCGTTGGCGATGGAAGCTTGAGATGGGGAGGCATTGTAAAATAAAAAATAATGTATTCAGGGAGTGATCGAGTTTTACTGGAGCTGCTACAGTAAAACTTGACCGATTGGGGTTGGACCCAATCCAAATCCCGACCCATTTTCGGGGTTCAAATCCTTGACCCATTAGTGGGAACTCGATCCAGACTCGAACCCATTGGCGGGAACTCGCCCTGGTGCGACCCGATCCAGACCCGAACCCATTGCCGAGACCGGGTGGATCAGGTTTGAAATCAGCCTGGCGGGACCCGATCCAAACTTAGACCCATTAGCGGGTTTCAGGTGGATCAGGTCCATGGCCGACCCGATCCAGACCTGGACCCATTGTCGAGACCAGGTGGATCGAGTTTGAAATCGGCCTGGCGGGAGCCAATCCAAACTTGGACCCATTAGCGGGTTTCAGGTGGATCAGGTCCAAGGCTGACCCGATCGGGCCCATATTCATTAGGAATTCCAGGTGCACTGGGTCTAAGTTCGATCCGGTCCAATACCCAAACTTCGACCCATTGGGGGTTCTAGGTGGATCAAGTCTGACCCTGACTGCTGGACCCGGTCCAAGACTCGAATGGCTTCTAGGTGGACCAGGTATGTGCCTGACCCGATAGGACCTAGTTTCAAACTTGGGATCTGGCTGGTTCGGGTTTGGATTCAGACCGGATCTTGGTCCATGGGATTCAACTCGGGATCCATTTGGACTGGGTCAGGATCCGAACCAGAATTTGGATTGAGGGATCCAACCCATGTGCTATTTTGGGTTGGATTAGGTCCAAAATAGGATCCTGTCTACAGGATCCATGCACTCTTTAACTTTTTTAAGAAGCAGAACCGGTTCAGTGATCGATTCGGTAGATTCCAGACCTTTTTCTAACCGGTTCCTGCAAGAAGAGACCCTATTTTTTTGTATCTAAGAAAGAACAAGGGTTTTCTCATTCATTTTTAGGGCTTTAAAGAATTTTGTGCATCTTCCAGACTGGTTCTACCATTTTAAAACTTGTTCAGGATCTTTCTTGATTGGTTCTAGGCCATTTCAGACTTGTTTTAGGTACTTTTTGACCAGTTTCAACACTGGGACCCCATGTATTACCTGTAAAAGTATGACTTGTCATTTTTTCTCATGCTTTATGCATATTTTCATCATAGATTGCATGCATTTTATATTGTTTTAAGTTATCCATGATGTTTAAGCATGAAATCATGACTTAATTTATGATGTATTTAATATGTTTCATCAAAAATTCATTTGTGCATATGAGATGTAGCATGAATTTTTGTTTTTTTATGTTATTATATATAGTTTATCATGAATATGTATGCATGAGCATGCTTTGTAATACAAATATGTTTGCGATAAAAGATCTTGATCAACTTACTCTTGCAATCACCAAAGTAATCTAATTTGTGTTGATTGAGGGTTCTTTGAACCGTATTAAGGTCCAATATTATGATTGTGTGTGACTTTATGAAATAATGATTCAACTCAAAAGTAGGTTATTGTGTTACAAATTCTCAAAGGGTGTAATAGTAGGTGTGTACACTAGCCCATAAAGCATGATTGTACTCAAATGTACAATGTCAAATTACCTCTGGTGACATGATCTACAAGTTTTACCAATTGAAGTCAATTCCTTGAGAATTGAAGAGGCGAAGCAACTCTGAGTGTTATTATTTTCACCAAAGTAGAACGATAATAACTCTATTATGCTTGCCTTAGAAAATGTGAATAAAAAAGGGTTTCATATGTACCTTTTTAATATGAATCTTGTATGAGCAATAATTTAGTATTTTTCCTTCGTTCTTGCAATACCATGTTCCTTGATCGTTAATGATTTTAGTAATATCTCCATTTTAAATGGATTTAATTTTTTAAATTAAAAATAAACCGTGTTATTTACTTTGGGTTACATGTACCTATATTTGGTTTTTAGAATTGACAAACCTCTCACTCTTATAGAGCAGAGCATAGCTGATAAGAGGGCTACCCATTAGAAGTAGAAACACTCGAATAGGCTTAGCTTATTGCTTTTACAATATCGAGTGGTTAGAAATATTTGAGGTGTGATTCCTCACTGTAAAACAGTGAAGGAATTTCTAAGAGTCATTGAAGCTTAATTTGTCAGTTCTAATAAAATTAAGGTCAGTACCTTGATGTCCAAATTAGTATCTATGAAATATTCTTGAGACAGTAACATTCAACAACACATTTTGAAAATGGGCAATATTACATCTCACTTGAATGACATGAAGCTCGATATTTCTGACTCTTTTCTGGTTCATTTAATTCTAACCTCATTGCCTATTGAATACAAACTCTTCAAGATTTCTTACAATACAAATAATGATGAGTGGTCTTTTAATGACCTTTTGTCTAAGTGTGTTAAAGATGAAGAAAGATTGAATGGAGAGAAGATACAGAGTGCACATATGACTTCTCATCAGACAAAGTTTATGCATGGAGCAAAGAAAAGTTCTTTCAAATAGAAAAGTAAGAAGAAAGCCTCTGAGGAGAGTTCATTAAGGGTAACACTCTCATTGGTTCGCTTTTAGAAAATTTATTTAGTAAATCATTTTTTCTTTTTTAACTAATATACAACTATATCTATTTTTTTTTAATCTAACATGGCCGACGGTAATTTATCATCGGTATAAGAAATATAGCTGACGATTTTTATTGTCAGCTATCTCCATTTTTTTTTTTGAAACTAACATAGACGACGATTTATATTTCTTATGTCGACGATAATTTATCATCGGTTTTATGAACATAGCCGATGATATTTGTCATCAGTTATGTAAACATATATGATTTTCCAAAATTAATATGATGATAATTATCATCATTTTTAATCTATCTCCGAAGATATTTATCATTGATTTTAATTAATATTGCCGACAATATTTATCGTCATATTTAGTTAATATTGCCGACAATATTTATGGTCATATTTAGTTAATATTGTCGGCGATATTTATCGTCACTTTAAGAATGATATTACAGACGGTCTCCTAGAACCGACCGTTTTATAGCAACGATAATTATTGTCGGGATTAAAGATGATGATATATAATTATCATTGAAAATAGTAATATAAACGACCTTAAAAGGCCGACGCTAGGTGCGATGATATTTATCGTCATTGATATTATTGTCGACCATAAATTAGCTATGGGCGATGATAATTATCATCGGCAATGACCTGTTTTCTTGTAGTGCCAGTTTAAGCCAACAGTTTTGAGTTGATCCCCAAGTCTTGTAGCCAATTCATATAGGTTATAGAGTTATAAGCAAGAGAAGTGGAGCTTTTGTTGTCCACCTTGCCAAATGGTAACCAGCAAATCTGACAATTAAGGCAGATGGCACTGAACCAACTCTTCCATATGATATGTTGCTTTTTCTGTTTTTGGAAAAGGAAATCGCTGTTAGAAGATGTGATTCTAACCTGACTCAGAAACAGAGAATGCCTCAATCACCATGTGACCACAACAAAAAATCCTCTGTATGATATTTAATCTAATTCATGTTAAGAATGCTGATTTGAAATCCCTGTTGAAGCTATGAATATTTTTCTAATTTGGAAGGTCATATTCTCTTGTTTCCTTCATGGATTTTCCATCAAAAGGAATAGCCGTCAAGGTTGGCGCTTCACTAACACCACTGAGCTTATCAAGTAGCCGCGAGATGTCTTTTCTTCTAACATGCATTCTTATCCTCATGGTCAAGTTCTTTTCCTCTGTTCACTTTTCCATATGAACAACCTTCTTTTGTCAATGGCTTCTTTGTTGCTGTTAGAAAGCACAGGTACAAGGAGGAGAATAGGATCTAAACTGCACAATATGGCACTGATAAGCACCAACCATAACCTTGCATATGATAGATATCCTTCTCTTCATTTCTCTTCATAGATATTTTTCTCTTTACAAGGTGTACTTAATGCTTATGAAAGTGTTGAGTACCACAACATGGTTGTGTGCTTGAGTTTGTAACTGCTAGAGAGACATAGTTGCGTGCTCCCGTTTATAACCACTAGGCCAAACTTCTTGTTGGTCAGTATCACATCAACAACAACAACAACAACTACGCCTTCATCCCAAAACAATTGGGGTCAGCGATATGAACCAAAAAAGAAATTCATTTTGGGTCTTCCACATGAATCCTTTTCCTCCAATCATTTCTATCCAACGCCATGTCCTCGGTGAGGTTCAAAGCATTCATATCCTTTCCTATCATCTCCATCCAAGTCTTCCTAGGCCTACCCCGACCTCTTTTAACTAATATATTTTCCCATTTCTCCAACCTTCTAACTGGAGCATCATTAGGCCTTCGCCGAATATGTCCAAACCACCGTAAACGATTCTCTCGCATCTTATTTTCAATGGGTGCAACACCTACCTTCTTACGTATCTCTTCGTTCCGAATCTTATCTTTTATTGTATTTCCACACATCCATCTAAGCATCCGCATCTCAGCTACACTCATTTTTTGAATATGATGTCTCTTGGCAGCCCAACATTCCGTACCATATAGTAAAGCGGGTCTAATAGTCGTCCTATAAAACTTTCCCTTCAACCGCAATGGCATTCTACGATCGCACAACACTCCAGTAGCACTTTTCCATTTCATCCACCCAACCTTTATCCTATGATTTACATCTCCATCAATTTCTCCATACTTTTGAATGATGGATCCCAAATATTTGAAATAATCATTCACCGGTATATCTTGCTCACCAAGCTTCACTACACTCCCATCACTACTTCGTTGCTTACTAAACCGACATTCCATATATTCAGTCTTACTCTTACTCAACTTAAAACCTCTAGCTTCCAATGTCTGTCTCCATAATTCTAACTTAGCATTAACCCCAGCTCTAGACTCATCAATCAAAACAATATCATCAGCAAACAACATACACCACGGTACATTTTCTTGAATTGATCTCGTAAGCTCATCCATCACTATCGCAAATAGGAAAGGGCTTAAAGCAGATCCTTGATGTAACCCAACCGTTATCGGAAAATTGGTTGTCACCCCTCCACAAGTGCGGACATTGGTTACTACTCCTTCATACATATCTTTAATTATACTAATGTACTTGAGAGAAACACCTTTCTTCATCATTGTCCACCAGAGAACGTCCCTAGGTACTCTATCGTATGCCTTCTCTAAATCAATAAAAACCATATGCAAATCTTTGTTCCTCTCTCTATATCTTTCAATAAGTTGCCTAAGAAGATGTATAGCGTCCATAGTTGATCTTCCAGGCATAAAACCAAATTGATTCTCCGATACCATGACAACCTTCCTCAACCTAGACTCAATCACCCTCTCCCAAAGTTTCATAGTATGACTCATGAGTTTTATACCACGATAGTTTGTGCAATCTTGTATATCACCCTTATTCTTATATAAAGGCACCAAAGTACTCTTCCTCCACTCATTAGGCATCTTATTTGTTCGCCAAATCAAGTTAAAAAGATTTGTCAACCATTCTAAACCTTTCTCTCCCAAGCATTTCCAAGCCTCGATAGGTATACCATCTGGGCCAACTGCCCTTCTTGATTTCATTTTCTTCAAAGCCTCTGCAATTTCTTTCTTTTGAATCTTGCGCATGAAGTCACGATTTATCTCATGAAAAGGAATGGAGAAGTCTCCAAGATCTTGAGCATGACTATCATTAAATAGCTTATCAAAATAATCTTTCCATCTCTCCTTAATCTCCTCATCTTTGACTAAAACCCTTTGCGTTTCATCTTTGATACATCTAACCATACCCAAATCCTTTGATTTCCTATCTCTCATCTTTGCAAGCCTATAAATATCCTTTTCGCCTTCTTTGGTATCCAACTTGTCATAAACCTCCTTATATACCTTAGCCCTCGCGTTTCGAACAACTTTTTTAGCTTCCTTCTTTGCTATCATATACTTCTCCAAATTCTCATTATCACGACTCTTACTTAGATTTCTATAACACTCTCTTTTAACCTTAATAGCTAATTTGACATCCTCGTTCCACCATGATGTATCCTTACCTAGTGGTGCACCGCCTTTAGACTCACCCAATACCTCCTTAGCTACTTTTCTCATACCACCTGCTATCTTATTCCACATTGATTCTGAATCCTCCTCAAGACACCAATCAACTTCCTTAACTACCTGCTCTACAAACATTCCTTGTTTAGCTCCTTTCAGTGCCCACCACTTAATTCTAGGATCTATCCTATGTCTATCCCTTTTGCGGCATTGTCTAATTCTAAGATCTAAAATTAAGACTCTATGTTGTGTAGCTACACTTTCTCCTGGTATAACCTTACAATCGATGCAACAACCCCTATCTCTCTTTCTAAGTAGGAAAAAATCTATCTGACTCGTATTAACCCCACTTTTAAATGTTACTAGGTGAGACTCCCTCTTCCTAAACCAAGTGTTTGCTAAGATCATATCATAGGACAAACAAAAATCTAAAATCCTTTCTCCACTTTCATTTCTTTCTCCTATACCATAGCCTCCATGGATATTCTCAAATCCATCCCTACTAATGCCTACATGTCCATTAAGGTCACCGCCGATGAAAAACTTTTCTCCATAAGATGTCTCTTGTACTACTCCATCTAAATCTTCCCAAAATTGATGCTTAATGGAATCATCTAAACCTACTTGAGGTGCATAAACACTAATAATATTAATAATATCCGTACCTAATACTAATTTAATAAGTAAAATTCTATCACCCTTCCTACGGACCTCAACTACATTATCTATAAACTGACGACTCATAACAATCCCTACTCCATTCCTATTCCTATTTATTCCTGTATACCAAATCTTATATCCCCAAGGTTCTATCACTTTAGCTTTCTCACCTACCCATTTGGTCTCTTGAAGACATAAAATATCAATCTTTCTCCTACACATAACATCTACTAACTCTACCAACTTACCAGTTAAAGACCCTATGTTCCAAGTGGCTATCCTAATTTTATGGTCTTGGACTAACTTCTTTACCCCCACCCGTCCAACAAAGTGAGGGGACCCTTGCCTATTTGACACCACACCCGGGCGCCGGTGTGACGCGTCGCTTCTGGGCGACGACCTAGCAACCCTTGCACATTTATCACTGCCTCCGGGCCTAGAGAGTACAGCGCGTCGCTCAGTAGGGAACGCCCCAACGAAATTCTCATATTGGTTCATTTTCATAGGATATGACAAAGTTTTTATGCTGGCTGTCACAGGCCTACCGCAACCCTCCTCCTTTATCCGGGCTTGGGACCGGCAGTGTATAACTACACAGGCGGAGTTGTTGGTCAGTATCACATCAATTTGGCAAATTTATAACAGTTTATAATGTGCCTTACTCAGAAAAAAGAGATGTATGACAATTTAAAAAAATTTATTTTGTGTTTGGTTTGAAGAGAGAACTTCATTATGTCAAGAAAATTCCTTTAGGATGTCATCCGTATGCAAATTCATGTCATGGGAATTGGAAAACCTATCTATTTGATCATTTCCATAATTCTTTAAAGCTGCTCTAATCCTCATTCAAGAAAAAAGAATTCTAATTCTTAATGTTTTGCTAATTATTAATTAATGACTAAATGCCATTATCTTCAATAGACAGATTTAAACCTTAATCCACGGTTTCATCAGGTTGAGTTTAACTGGAGAATCATGGTTCCTGCCTTCAGAGAGGGATTCAGTGGTTTGTTTATGCTATTGTTTTACTCCATGTATTTTCATCTTATATATTGTCTGAAAATGGGATCCTTTTGCTTCAAAGGCGGGGGCAATGGAAGGCATGCATAATTCTTTTACCTATACTTATATGTTCCTGCCCCATCAATGGTAAGCTATCATATATATTGCTCAGGAACAAAATGAAAAATGCATGGGATAGCTGTTTACTGTTTGCTTTTTGTTTTTCCTTATTTCCTATATAGACTAAGAATTATTTGTATTCATCTGCAAGAAACAATCTACGCAAAAGTCAATACTTAGTCAATTTATTGTCATTTGCATCCGGTAAATGAACTTTATTTCATGACCTGTACATTGTGGGAATAGCATGGGCATCTTAATGCGTAGCCATGGATGTGCAGGTTGCTGATGCTAAACTTACAACCTTGAATGCATTAATGTAACTCTTTATATTGAGCCTCTTGCATGAACTTGAGTGCAGAAAGTACTGTCTGATAGGGGTCAAAGATAAGTGTGTGCTTCATGGAAGGATGCCCATCCAATTAAGTTAGCTAATAGGATTTGGTTTTTCTTGTAGCCCTTAATGCCTTGTCCTCTTTCTCAATCATGATATGGTCTCTTTAACCAATATAGATTGATATCATTTTCAGTCTCCTATAGGATTTGGTATGTTAAAAGGTCAATAATAAGTTTATGGCTGCTAGCGTCAATTGTATGAAAACAAGCTCATGACTTTGAGATTGGCATGAATAGCCAGGTAGCTGTTACGTTTACAATTAATCACGAGTGTCTTAATACTTAGGTACAGGTGTGCATGTCACAAGTCACTAGTCCTTGAAGTAATCCTTAAATGGAGCTGGTTGTCAGCTTTGTAATTTCAGTTATGATGATGGGTGATGTAGTTTTGTGTTTCATATATTTATATTTTAAAAGTTTTCTTCTAATGTTAGGAATTCTCAGGTATCCATATTGTCAATTATAAAGTTTTATGCTGCCTAAGAAAATCTGAATTAGCACATCATGAATGGACAAAGAAATTATGTTTTTTTCAATGTCAGAAAATTGATCACGCTTGGTTTAAGTTATTTGAGGGAGGAATTAGTGTATACTCTGTAATTAAGGATTTCTTTTTATCCCAAAGTCTATGTTTTATGGTTCATGTATGTTTCTGATTATTTCATATTACCTTATCTAATTTATATATGATATACAGTCTGTGGTTATCTTGTGTCTGGATTTGTTCATCAAATTACCATTTTCTGCATTGCAATATGCATAAATTCTCTTTAGGTTTTTCGTTCTAAGAGGAAAAGTTAATGTCGGAATCTCTACTGCTCATTATTCATAGTCAAAAACTGTTAATAGGGATGCTAAGGGGATTGGACTTTGTTGGAGCCTTACAACTCATCCTTGATGAGGTGTCAAATAAAGATAACTAAAACATTAAACAGCTTTGCTTTAATGCTTGAAGGGTATAAGATAAATCGGAGCTCTCACAGTGGTGCAAGTGAAATACCACTGCTTTTCACATTATTTTACTGGTTCTGTGGGTTGAAGGTGGGGTATTGCCAGATCTTTAACCCACACTAGATCTTTTAACATTAAAGATCTTGCTGGATAACCACAAGATTGAAAATTTTGAACTGTGTTTCAGTGGATGATTCAAATACTTTTGTAAACATCCTCTACGGTGCGACTGTATGCCACCTATTCTAGTTAACATTTCTATACCACCCTTGGAGCTAGGAGCTTGTGTCTCTGAGTAGTAAAGGCATAGAGGACATAGTATCTATGTTTTATGCCTTTGACAATGGGACAATTATATATCCATTTTTTTTTGTATTGCTTATGCTCTTTCTCATGTATTGAACCATGACTATTCCTTTAGAATGAAGCAGTCATGTTTCCCTTCTATACTTGTGGGCTTTAAGTTCTTTGTTTCTTTTTCTTGGAAATTCTTTTGTAACTGATAAAGAGGCTGTTGAAAATTTTCTTTATGTCTTAGTTTCTTTTATTATAAATTGCTATATTTCTAATTCTCTGTGGAAATGACACATTTTACTAACTGATTCTGTATGAAAAACAAAAGAATATTTGTATTAACAAAACGGTGGACATGTGGATGAAGGAGTTCTTTTGATATAAACACATGGTACAACTGGTGTGGAAATGGGATGAAGGAAAGGGAACTTGTCATATGGAACATGGCGAGGAGCCACATTTTTCCATTAATGTTGCACTTTCTTCAATCAGAGATAGGCCTGAGACATCCTTGATTTCAGTAATATGGCTTCTTTGTATGGTTTCCAAAGACTTGTAATTTTTGGTATATCCTGATTGATGTGCTCATGGATGATCATCGTCACGTACCCATTCTTTAGTTTTGACCTATTGAAGGCTAGCAGAGCATTCTATCAGACAACAAATTATATTGGACTCTTGAATTCCCATTGATGCATGAACCTCCCAAATGATAACAGAGGTTGGTAATATGCTGATCTTTTGCATCTCACCAAGGTGAGGTGATGACTTTAGTATGACATACGCTTTTGGAGAATGATTTGACCGGACTTGGTGAATTCATGGTATTTGAGTTGTATATAGGTCAATAAATGATAGGTCTATATCATGCATTCTTTTTGTTGGTGCAAAGACTTTCACTTTTTTGTTTTTTTTTAAATGAAATGTATTCATTAAATCATTTGAGAAATACAGTAGGCAGCAGGTGATGAGCAATCAATCACCAGTATCCCAAGTACAAATTAAGAGAGCACATAATTCAGACGGAGAGAATCAAATAAACGAAAAGATCAGCAGCCACTACTAGCTGCCTGCCCAATGCGACGTTCACCAGGCCATTGGACGTCAGAACCAGGCCATTTGAGCGAAATGCGTTCCTGAAGCAGGCATTTGATGGTCTGCAACAACCCCAACAAAGAAACATGGGACCCTCTGAATATCCTATTGTTCATCTCTAGCCACACGCATCTCCACAATATGAGAACCTAACACCGCCATAGGAATAGCCATTTTAAACCCATCCTCGGGATACGCGTCACATGGAGAGAGTTCTATGTGGCGGAGCTCTATAAACGATGGAAGCTGAACACAAAGCCATCGCTTTGACAGATGGGAGGACATGCTCTCTGTCCTTAGGAGAGGGCCTTGGACGGTTGCAGGTAGAATACTATTGATGTAACAATGGGATGGAGCAGGGATTCCCAAGTTTCATGGTCTGCGTATGGTTCCGATATGGATCCAAGTTTTCGGTCTTGCCCCAGCAGTGTGTTGCAACGATGTGTTTTGTTTGATTGGGGGACGCGTTGGATGGAAAACTGATTGCAACAGATGATCGTACATCTTCCCAGGTCAGGTTCCACTTTGCTAGGCTCCTAGTTGAGGTTCAGATTTACACTGATCAGCTGAAGTCCATGCCGATTACCTTGGGGGATCCGTTCAGTGGAGATCTTCAATTTGAGTATGAGTCCTCTACGAAGGTTTGTGGGTTGTGCCAGTCACGGATGCATGTGTCTGAACCCTGCCCAAGACGCCAGCCCCAAGAAAATATGCCACGGAAGAATTCAGGAGATGGCTGGCAGTAAGGAAAAAATTTGTAAGTTATTGGTCCCCAAAATGGTGAATAAAAGCAATACAAATTCTTTTGAGGCATTGTTGACATGCAAGACGGGGAGGATGAAGCGAGATCTTCCCCCCATGATAACATGGTGTCGGGCCAGAATGAGGATGAGCATACTATTTCTGATCTGTTGCCTAGGAAGACCCCCTCTCCCCATGATAGCGAGGATGTTGAGGAGGTGGCTGATAAAATGACTAACATGGTGGGCTGCACTCATGACAGCCTTCTCTTGAATGAGAAAATGCATAATTCTCAAAACCGGGTGGATATGGATCCTGAGAAGCAACCTGCTAATTCTAAACAAGATTCTAACTCCAAGGATTAGCTGAGATTGATCTAATTCAAGAAACTCAAGAGACTGTTCAGGAGGCCTTGGTGGAGGGGAAGGTGGCTACATAATCCAAGAAGAAGCCAGGTAGACCGAAAAAGGGTAGCTCCTCTGAGCAACCCATTGTTGTGGGCAGCATTAATCTTCTGCCATGAGGGGGTGGAAGTGGTAAATGAAGACCTTATCTTAGAATTTAAGATGCTTTGCCAAGGCCTCTGATCATAGAGAGTTGCAAAACTATGTTTGCTCTTTCAGGCCAGAGATTATGTTTATCATAGAATCGAGGATTTGCTTCTAAAAGATTAAAATCTCCGAAATTCAGGTATGTTGATTTTAAGCTAGTACATGATGCTTTATTTGATGATGATCATATGCATATTATGTGTTTTGGGACCCATTAATAATGGATTGTTCTGAAATCCATGTTAATGATGGGTTTATTTGGTGTTTGATGGTGGATCAAGTAAAAAATAAAAAAATTCATGGTGGTTGAATTGTATCTTAGTAATCATTATGGGCACTGTTTATAACAGTTCAATGCTCTTTTGGCAAGAATTGGAGCATGTGTTTAGTCATGGGTTATTATTGGGGACTTTAATTGTATTCTTAATGTATACGAGAAGATTGGGTTTCCAAATATTCCACTATGCAGGTCACTTTCAAGACTATTTCAGCAGTTTTTTTTTTTAATTGGTAATCTAAATGTCAGGTTTACTTGGACAAGTAATTAGAAAGGTAAATTTAATGTCCAGTGCAAGCTTTCATAAACTATAGTGGTTTGATGATGTGGGTATGGGAAATACATTGAAACTATTTTCTAGATCCATTGTTGATCATAGAATGTTGATTTTTTATTCTGATGATACAATCCATCAAAGAAAAAGTTACCCGATTAAATTTTATTCTTGGTGATTATCCGAACCTGAATGCATTAAGATTATTTCAAAATGTTGGTTGTAGAATACTACCTAATCTGGTTGCCCTATGATACGTGTCCTCAATAAACTTGATGAAGTGAAAGCTAAATTAACTTTCTGGAGAATAACTAAGATGGGGAAATTTGAGGAGAGGATTCCTGCTTTGCGGGATCAATGTCTTGTGGTTCTGCATATGATGGACTGCCCAAACCCGGCCTATGAGGATATTGAGCAGGAGATTATCCTCAAGGAAGAGTTGGATAAGGCTTTGCTTTAGGAGGAATTCCATTGGAGATAGAGATCGCGAGTTTAGTGGCTTCTAGAGGGGGATAGAAATACATGCTTCTTTATGGCATCTGTTAAGGGGAGGAGGAAACTTAATAATATAAATAAATTGATGATAGATGGCTCTATTGTGAGGATAATCAATGTATTGAAGAGGAATGCTTTAAGTTTTTTTTATGGACTCCTTTCTAAAGGAGAGGTTAGAGTTGATTTTATGCCTTGTCAAGAGGGCTTCTATAAGACTTACAATTTTTTAGTAAATTTTTTTAATAAAACTAAGAGGTATTTTATGTAAAATTATCATATTGACCTAGAATGCGAAACAAACAAATTTCAATGAGCCAATTATACTTAGGATGTATATATTCTTAAGAATATATGCTAAAATAATTAAGGAAACATAACTCTCTCATTGGACAAAATTAGGAGATTTTGCAAAGTTAATCTGCTTTGTCTCGTCGAGATGAAGAAAATGATGTACTTATATTTTTTTCACAAAAAATATCGGTGAAACTCAAAAAATACACGGACCTCATAAAAATATCTTATGGGCTTCACATAAATATCTCATAAAATTATTAAGTGGGCTCCATAGGGACATATATGTTATTTAGTTACTTTGTCATTAAGTTTAGACCTTGGATCAAGTGTGCCATCTAAATCAAAACCAGACCCAATATAGACCTAAGATCCACTTTTTTCTCTATAAATATAAGACCCCCTTTAGAAAAATTGTCCCCCCCTCCTCTCTTTCCCCTCTCTCTCCCTTCTCTCCTCTCTCTTGGTTCTAGTATAAACCAAGCCCATATGCAGTGAGCTTGAACCTGCCTAGCCTACGCTAAGCCTAGTTGAGTCAAGTCAACTAGACCTAGGTTAGCCTTTCTCTCTCTTCCTTTATTTTGGTCTTAGCCTAGGTCAAGACCATTTGACCTAGACTGAGCTTACTTGAGGTGAGCTTGGACCCACCTGACCTAGACTGGACCCAGTTAAGACAAAACCCTTCAGCCCTGACTGCTTAACCTACTCTACTTGACTAGGTCTAAATCATTTGACCTAGCCTAGCCCACATGAGGTAGGTTCGAACCTAGTTGGACCTAAACTAGGTCCAATCCGATTTTGGTTTAAACCTTGTCGTTTCACCACACTGTTGAGTTCTGCAAGAGACACTCTCGGTTGTGATCATACCGGCCGTTAAAGACATGCCGACCATGACCTAGGAGTGCCTCAAACACTGCATTAAGCCACCGTCACTGATCCTTGGTAGGTTTACATATCGAACAATGCCAAGGCTCCTGCTTTTCGCAATATATATGTACTTTGCTTATGTATTTTGTCTTGCTCTCAGACCAAACAATGCCAAGTCTTTTGATTTTCGCAATA
Source organism: Nuphar pumila (assembly GCF_984573655.1). NCBI lineage: Eukaryota > Viridiplantae > Streptophyta > Magnoliopsida > Nymphaeales > Nymphaeaceae > Nuphar > Nuphar pumila. The sequence goes on along the minus strand of NC_143264.1, from coordinate 68,775,936 downwards.
TATATATATATATATATATATATATATTATATATATATATACTTTGCTTATGCATTTCGTCTTGCCATCATGACAAATGGTGCTAAGTCTCCTACTTTTTGCAATTTACTTAGCCTGATGTGTGGTTTCACCCATCGGGCTTTGCTTACGCTTTTTATATTCTTATCATGTTGTTATGTGGACATGTTTATGCTTTTATTAAATATAGCTACACATAAATAAGTGTAAAAATAAAGATTGCTTTCTATCGCCAAAGCGATTATTGTTTCTTGTTCAAGATATTGTTTGGCGAAAAAACTCCTATTGAAAAGGTTTCACAATTTGCGCAAAATTGCTTTTACGTAAATGTCTAAGTCACTAGCATATGACTTAACTAAGGCTTGAGTTTCCAATAAACCATAGAAGATGCAAAGTACGTACCATCAAAGAAAAGAGGTGTTGCAAAATTTTTTGCCAAGATGCTCACTGAACTTAAAAGAACGTAGCACTCCTTTCATCAAATAGAGGAGGTTATGCCAAATTTTCTGACAAGATGCTCACTGAACTTAAAAGAGCGTAGCACTTTCTCCGTCAAACATAAGAGGTGCTCCCAACATTTCTGACAAGTTACCTTCCATAGTAAAGAAGAATGTCACACTTTCTCTGTTAAACAAAGGAAGTGTTGCTAAAATTTTTGGCAAATTACCTGCTTGAGCTAGTATAAATGGCACGATGAAGCTTCCGTTGTCGGAACCCTACCTAGATGATTTGTTTCACTTTTGCCTTCAAGGGCACTGTACTCGTAAAGGCTGATGCATCAGAGTAGTTATTATGCCTTGTTAGGTTAGTGCTCGATGTGGCTACATACATCGAGCAATCGATCCAAAGCGATCATTGTCTATGTATGCCCATATTAAACATTGTATTGCAACAAGACTTGTAAGGGTCATTATGCCAAAGTTGGTTGTCCACCCGTAAAGGATGAAGCGCTCATGAAGGTCGTAGATGCGGAGAGTGATGTCTTGCATGCATATGAATAAAATATAACGGTAGTCCCTGACCACATGGGAACCGGCCCGTGCTTTTAAAAACTGAGTGGGGTTTAGGGTACATATTCTCTTGGTGCAGAATAAACTGAATTGCCTATGTGGCACTCAACGTCCTAATAAGAAAGATTATGCTATTGAACCCCTTTAGGACTTGTGCTTACCGTGGCATGATGGTGATGGTACCACCTCGAGTAACCTGTATGATGTTATGGACCAAAGAGTTCAGTTTGCCTCCCGTCACTCGAAGGTTAGGAGGTTAGGTTATCCCTAAGATCTAGGAATTAAACCCCGCTATTACAGTAGAAGGATGCATCTGAACTGGGCTAGTGGGCGTCTTCCGACATGAAAAATGTCACCTCGCTATGGACAGGGTCATCAGGCCTCTAGGGTATGTAAGATACATAGCATAATAAACCTCTAGAAGGTCGCATTGATGTCAAAGTCTTGATTCTCCTATATACCATAGGGCAAACCGTTAATATCAAAACAATGCAGTAGCTATACGTTTAATTATGGATGAATGTGTGTTAGTATTACTCATGCATAACCTTGTAAAAGATATTGATATTGGTGCATTGCTAGACCGATAGGGCAAATGACCTAAGTTATATCCGTACAGCTAAGCTAAGCTTGAGGAGCTCTTGTATTGATTCGTGGGATATTGATATGCTAAGTTATGGAGACTTGAGCTATGTTGTTTTCATCTACGGCCTGAAGAGGCTCCTTATGTTTTCAAGCTTTATACTTGTTTGAATTGAAATGCTTTCCTATCAGACCAACGATGATTTTAACCCCGTTTTATGGGAGATACAAGTATTGAACCTACAATACGATATGCGGAGTAGGGAGGCATCAAGTTTGAGTGTTTCTCTAGATTGTGTTGGACATTTTATTTATAAAACCAATTTTATAGAATATTGTTTTACCAAGCAGTGTTGTTTATAATAAATAACTTATTTTGGTTTGCGTAAATGGAATACTTTAATGGTCAATGAGTGCTTGACCACATACCTGTGATTTGCCCAACATCTTCTAAAACTGATGACTAACTATCATCTATTTTCGCTTCTGAAAACCTTTTCTAAATTACGCTGCAAAGAAAAAAAATCCGTGAATGTTTTACTAAGTTTTGTTTTGAAAATCTGGGGTGTTACAACTTCATTATTTCCCAATCAGCAAATGATGCTTTGTTGGCTCTAGTGTCTGATGATGAGATTAAAGTTGTTTTTCAGGCAAATGGCAAAAGTCCCCAGGATCGGATAGCTTCCCGAATTTGTTTTATCAGAAGTGTTGGGACATCATAGGGGCTGATATTATAATTATTGTTAAGGATTTCTTTATGAAGGGGAAGATTGCAAAGAATGTGAATTATACTATTGTGGATCTTATTTCAAAGGCTTTGAGTGCAGATTAGTTAGAGATTTTTGGTCTATCTCCTTATGCAATTTTCTATATAAAATTATATCTAAAGTCATGGTTAATCGGATGAGAAGTATTCTTGCAAGAGTGATCTTGAAAAACCAGGGTGTTTTTCTAAAGGATAGTGATATTCGGGAAAGTATATTACTTGCACATGAGATAGTTGATTCAATTGCTAAATTAAAGTTCCTTGTTTTATGATTAAAATTTGATCTTTTAAAAGCCTATAATAGAGTCTCTTAGAGATTTTTGGAGAACTCTCTTCTTCTTTTAGGCTTCCATCCTACAAGAGTTTAATGTGTGATGTTATGTATTTCTATAGCTTCTTTTCATGTGGTTGTTAATAGTGTCCTTGTGAATAAATTCTCTATTTCTCGTGGCATTAGATAAGGAGATCCTATATCTCCCTATTTATTTTTAGTGGTTATGGAAAGGTTGTCTAGAAAATTGAATATGGGCACTGACCAAAATCAATTGGAAACTATGTCACATAGGTGTGGTTGCGGCTTCAGATGCGGATGCGGATACGGGTGCGGGTGTGGCAATGCAACACTTAAAAAAACTTGGGTGCTGGGGTGCGGGGAGGATATATATATATATACACATATATATATGCATATATATATATATATATATATATATATATATATATATATATATATATATACTTTAACATTTTTAAGTTAGCATTACTAATGAAATAAAAATAATTATCATATCATCAACTCGTCATGCATAAATTCATGCAATAAAGCAAGTCAAGCAGATTGTATATTAATCAAACAAGTCAAGCAAAAAAGAAACAAATAATGCATAATCACGAGTCCTTTCTCTTTATCTGTTATTTCATCCTTAAAATTAAAAAAATAACAGTTTATTAAAATAAAATTCATAAAAATAGCTGGCTAAATTTAAAGTATAATTATAGAACTCAACCCAAACTTTGATTTGGCTCTATTGAACCAACACTGGGTTTAGGTTCTGCCAAAGCCAAGCTCATGTTAGGTTTCAGTTCTGCTGAACCCAGGTCTAGGTTCAAATTATGCCAAATCCAAACCTGGGTTATTGAACCCACATCTGAGTTCAAGTTCTGCTAAACCCAAGCCTAGGTTTAACATAGTCGAACCCAGCAACCCTGGGTTCAATAGAGAGTCAAACCCAATAATCCTGGGTTCAGGTTTTGTTGAACCTAGGCCTGAGTTTAGCAGAGTCGAACCCAGCAACCCTGGGTTCAGTTTTGCTGAACCCAGCAGCCCAACCTAGCAGACCTGGGTTCAACAGAGTCAAACCCAACCTTGAGAGGTTGGGTTTGGCCCTTATGGCGATGAGAGGAGAAGGAAGAAGAAAAGAGAGAGGAGGAGGGAGGAAAAGGAGGAAGAGAGAGGAGGCAAAAAAGGAAAGAGAGGAGGAGAGAGAGGCTTGCCAGTGTCGCCAATGTTGGAAGGGGAGGAAGCAGAGGCACCACCACTGTCGTAGGAGGAGTAGAATGCGTGGGAATGGGAGGCAAAGGAGAGGTCAAGTCGTTAAGAGGGTAAGGTTTATGCAATTGTGCCTTAACCTGCCCCAAACATGATTTTGTGGGTTTTTTTATACTTGGACTAAAATGGACTCGATCATAGTTGACTGAGTCCATTTTTGTACATTTACAACCCGGGGTGTGGGTTGACCGCACTTGGTGCGGCTGATTCTTATGGTAGCCACACCAGGTGCCACACCTACACCTACGTCGTGTCGCATCGACACGGGTGCAGTAACCCTATGGAAGAGTCCATGTGACATAGGTCGAAGACTATTAGGTCCCCTCACTATGTTCACTATGTATCTCACTTATTCTTTGTTGATGATTTTCTTTTTTGCAAGCCGATGGAGGAACAAATTCGGAATCTCAAAGAAATTTTAAAGGAGTTTGAGGCTGCAGTTGGGATGGAGGTAAATGACAATAAATATGTTATCATTTCATTTAATATTATCCCTTATGCTCAATTGGAAGTTGCATGAGCTGCCCATTAAATACCTAGGTTTTCCTTTGTGTATTGGTAAGATGAATGCAGTCTTGTGCTAGCAGGTTATTTCTAAAGTACAACAATGTATAGATTATTGTAAAGCGAAATTGTTGTCTTATACAAGAAGGATTTTACTTATTCAGAATATTCTTTTGAGTATTCCAAATTTTTGGCTCCTTTTCTTTAGATTACTCAAGAAAATTATTAACAAAGTGGAAGCTCTCTTTGGAAATTTTTTGTGACAAGACTCTAATTCTAGGAAACGTCCACAACTTGTGTCATGGGAGGTTCTTTTCAAGTCAAAATTGGAAAGTGGTATTGGCATTCGACAAATTGAGGAATTGAATATGGCATACTTGGCAAAACTAGCCCTGGATGTTTATTTTAGCAATTCCATATGGGCTGACTTCATGAGAGCCAAATACCTGTGGAATAAGAGTTATTAGGGAGCTAACTCTCTATGGGTTCAGGTGCTTAGAAAGGTATTTTATGGGGATGGTAAAAAATTAAAATATTCATCTCTTGTAAGGTGTTGAATGGGTCCCTAACAAAGTTTTAGACTGACCATTAGAATAGACCATCCCTTTTTCTCTTATCTCTGAAAAGGACAAGATGTGTTTATTTAATCTTAAGAGGATTTTGGTACGGGAAGGGCTTGAAGTTTTTGAGTCGTGTTTATGCTCCTTTTCCTATCTTGGATCATGTTTGGCATCATTTTTATTCTTTTTGCACGGTTCAAAGGAGGGATCAATTATGGTGGAAGGGCATTTGTAGTGCAAAAAATGTATCCAAGAAAGACATGAAATTTCATTCATAAGGAGACTTTATCTTATCAGTGGCACAAGTATGTTTGGGTTAAGAAGGCTCCCCCGAGAGCATCATGGGTTGTCTATTTAGCTTGCTTCACATATTTGGAGTGGCTCTTCCCAATAGGTGTCCTCTATGTTGCGGGGAAGAGTTGTCATATCCATTTCTTTTTTAAGTGCAGGATATCTCAAGGTATATGGAAAACTATATGCAGCAAATTTGGGAGAAGGAGAGTTCCCCATATGGTTGTTATATTGAAACTCTTGTGGTGGGTGTCCATTCAATTCTCATTATCATGGCTCAAAAGGTGCTGAGATGTAGTTTTCCATGTGGTTTTATGGAGAATTTGACAGTGGAGGAATGCATGTTATCACGAAGGATAGATCCCCAGAAGAGAGAGTCATTTAGAGTGTTTGGGCTGCATGTACAGAGCAATTTTTAGTGATGGAGTGGCTTGCGGATTTGGGACCGGCGATGAGGTTGTTTGTGAGAGGTGGTATAGTGGTTGATCCGCTACTGATGTGTGACTCGAATCTGGTTACCTTAAGATTTGGGTCTGACTCGTTTAGAGGTTTTGACCTGATATATTTTGCAGCTTATGACCAGGAAAGGATTCTTTTAATTGGAGGCTTGAAACGACCGCATGATGGTAAGTCGATAGATGAGGATTTCTGTCACTTTTTTAGTGAGACCTGGGTGGGGGATCGATGTGCGGGTGGTGTCCAATATTAAAAGATGGTGTTACATGATTTCAGTTGCTTGTGAGGGTCGTGTCAACTTATCTTCAGCACTATCTCTCTCATAATTTTCATTTTGATAGTTTCTCTTGTAACTCTTTGTTTTCTTGCTCACTTGTAACTCATTTTTGGCCAAGGGTTATATTCTTCTTTTCTTGCTCACTTGTAACTTTTTGTTTTAGAAGGATAAGTCACTGGATTGGATATCCTCCTTGGGTGACTAGATGTAATTGACTTTATCATAGCAATAGGATTTGGGGTTCCTCTCAAAAAAAAATACAGTGTCTCTTAATTGGAACATGTGCTTGTGTTCTTTACGTAAAACAGTATGATTTAGCAAGCATCCATAAGTCTTATGTATCCTTTTGGTGCTTGTTTATCCTACCTTTTGTACGTATGGAGAAGGGAACTATGAGGATTGGTTACATGGCTTGCTTTGTCAAGTCTAGATGAGGGGCTAGTTGTAACGCCCCAAATTTTTTATCCTGAAAATCAAGATTTTTTTTTAAACACTTTTAAATTCATTTTATAAAATTGCAGCAAAAGAATCAAATTGGGACAAAAACTTGATGCATTACATTCTCGTTTACCTTCATATCCATACATGCATTCAAATTTAGAAATTTTAGCATTCATAAATTGAATAAAGTTTATTTAACAAATTTAATTAAATATCAGGGTCTTGAGCAATTAAAATTGCTCTCAGTCCAAAACACTCAAAAATTTGGAAAGACATGGCTTGATTTTTGTCGCAACCTCCCGCCATCACATATGAGTTCACTCATTTTCTAAAAACATTAAAACTCATAGGGTCAGACAACCTTGTCTCAGTAGGGTAGAACTATACAGAACACATAAATTGAAACCGGTAAGCATGAATTACTTCAAATTTTCATGCATTTAATAAAAGTAAATAAAATAAAACTAATCATGCATTTTTAATATCTCATGTAAGCATATATTTGCGAAACTAACTTCAATCATTCATTCAAACATGAATAATAAAAAATGCATGAACAGTTAAAAATGCATGCACTTACCATTACAAAAGTTGATCTTATGCATGAATCAATTATTATCTTTAATTAATTTTTCTTTTTTAGATGATGCATGTCTTGCCTATCTAATGCATATTCATTTAGGTTTCACTTCTTAGCCTTGTGGGTACTAACACAGACCTATAACAGGATCAGGGTCGTAGCTCAGGTAGCATTTTCATACATTTGTGGCTTTGGCTTGGCCAAGCACCTTTCACAAGTCCTACGGGTGAGGGACGGGCGTATCGAGAGAGCTCTCCCGACACCGTCATCTCGATGCATCAGATTTTTACTCATAAGTTTCTTTCCTCTACGCTACAGTCTATTACAAAGGGTTTTTCCTATCTTTGTGGTTGGGGAGGAGCTACCTTTCGTGCTCAAAACTTATTCTCACATAATCGTAAGTACTGTTTGCCCTCTCCTTGCAAGCCCTTGCTTTAGTATTACATGTTTCACTTCTTAAATTAAGTCATTTTACATGCAACACCATATATGAATTCATAAAAGAGTATTCAGCCACTATAGATCCAATGGATGCATAATTACACATTAAGTTCAATAACATGTTCATACTTCCTTCTTTGCAAACATATGTGCATATGCATAAACAAAATGATAGTTTTTCTTAATCGTTGCATGCACCCATTGAATTCACATTATCATCATTATCGGCATGATCATCATGACAGTCATATAAAGGTAAAATGTAGCATAAACACTCTATTCACATTTGCCATTAATTCATAATATGGATACCTTGGTCCCTTAAGTAGCAAAAGGCCATATAGGCAAGCATATTTATTCGCATAGCATTTAGTTTAAGCTCCATGAATGGGCATATTATTCCTTGCAAAAAAAATTGTTTTAACAGTGCATATATAGTTTGACATCCATTCGTAAAAGCACACATTCTAATACATAATTTATGTAAGTAGTTGATAGCTGCTTCCTAAACGGGTTCCATCTTGCAAAAACCCAGTTATGTCTGACAATTATAGAAGTTACAAAAAAAATTATTTGACGATCAGAGTTTATTTTTTGTAGTTTGTAGAGAATATGTCAGTTTTTTGATGCCGCAAACCGTTCATAAAAAGTCATTTGTATGAGGGAGTTACAAACGTTTTGGTACATACCTATACTTTTCTATTCTGACTGTTACAGAGCAGTGCTCTGTCCATGAATAGTGCTTAAAATTTCCGTAGCTATGAAATTTTGTTAACTTTCCAATGCAATAAACTACTCGTAAAAACTCCTCCATACAAGAAAGAGTATGAGCAATTTACTGGTAAGGTGTTGGGCCAAAAATACGTAATTTCAGCAAATATGTATTCGGGTGGGCCAAAACAGGCCACCCGAATTCATATTTCCACATCTCAAAAATTCATAAAAATTACATCTACATTAAATCTAACTAACCTACCATGGACAAGTCTTGTGTTCGCAGTTGTTAGGCTGAAAAATAGACTCGTCTCTCCGAAGGTTATTTCCTCAGAAATAGTTTCAGTAAAATTTATAATAAAGCATGAAACAAACTTATAATTTTTATACAACATAAACTCAAAAAATCATACTATAATTACAGAGTTTTCACATGAACATTCACTACAATCTCTGGTTTGTACGAAAACAATTAGATATAACATGATTTTTCCTAAAATTATAAAAAAAATCTGAGAAAACCTATAGTATAAAACACATACTTTTTAACGAGAGACAATGAAAATCCAGTCAACTTTTAGAGTATATCCACGTGAACATTATCTACTCATTCTAACTAAAATTTGCAAAAGAATAACTAAGTAAAATGTGTATTTTATAAATTTTACAGATTTTATTTTTGACAAAAATTAAGAGCATACATATCAGTTTTCTTTTTTATTTTTAATTCAAGAAATTGGTTGCTTTTGGGAGATGAATCATTTTTTTCTAGGAGAAATCACAATTAATCTCTTATCCTTGAGCCCATAATAACTTTTTATCATAATTTTATTTTTTATTCTTTTTATAAAAATCCAATTTAAGTCCTCATACCCGATTTTTGAGAAAATTGGTTTTTTAAAGGGGTTTTATTTCGAAAACCCCTTTCTATTTCATATCTCGACAACCCTAAGCGAAACCCATGTGTGGGAGCCATGGATTAGGGTATGTTTATACAAAAAATTAGAGGAATTCGTGCCCACGAATTTTGATTTATCTGTAGAGCATAGAACTCCCTATCTTTTTGGCAAAATTAGCTCCTATGCGCACAAAATGGGATTCTAAGCACGAACTGGCCATCTGACGCATGCAACGGCCACACCAATGACCTCCTTTCGCTCCTCACACGTACATAGAAACACTCCTTAGTGATTCAAGGGAGGATGAACAAAGAATTTTCGTATGAAAGGGAGAGAAGAGGAGAAGAGAAGGTAAAAGAGATAAAAAATTCTCAAAAAGAGTAAATGGGGAGGGAGGGCATGAACCTCTGTAAACACCCCAAAATTGTTAGGTCCATTCGGACACCCTCGTTTTACAGATTCCAACTCTCTGCAGGGCGATGTAGAGTCTCACCCCTAGGTCTAACCCGATCTAGAGGTCACTTTACCCCCATTTGGTCAATAAAATTACTATTTTACCCCTAATCCACCCTTAGCCCTTAGTCAGTAAGACTTAGCCAAACTCACCTTAAGTTCAGAGAAGTTAGAATATCGGTCATTTCTAACTCTACTGAGCTCACGATAAGCTATGTCAGTTTCCTCGAGCTAAGTTTAGTTTATTTCAAGCGAAATGAGCTCATTTCTAACTCAAATTCTAGCCAAATTGTCTTTGAGTCAGTCAAACCTAGTAGATCCTATCCCCATGAGTCTAATCTGAGTTCATCAAGAGTTTGAATGGTCTAGTTTCAGTTCAAAGTCACTCTCCACATCCCGGGACCTTCATTTTCGCTCATTTTAGCTCATTTCAGTCAGAATTGAGCTAACCCTAGTCGGTTGAGCTAGTGTTTTAGCTCTGAATTTAGTTCACCTGAGTATAACTGACTTTCAATTCAGTTCATTTCAATCCTATCTAGTTCAAGTCAGTTTAAACTAGTCAATACCGTGTTTTCTACCCTTACAGGGCAAAAACAAAAAAAAAAAATCAGAACATCGTTTCTATCAATTTTGCAAACTGGGACAAGTCCCAATTTGGACTCAGATCAATTCTGTTATGTGATATCTTATCAATATCTGAGATCCAATCCACATTTCAATTCAGATATTGGATCCAATGTTGGATCTGATGTCCATTTTCATTTCAGACCTGGATTTTTCATCTAATTTATTCTACAATCCATATTCAGAGTCCAATTTATCCTTTTAAACCTGGAATATCTCATTGAATATTTGGGATCCAATTAATCATTTTAGATCCACTTCCATGTGGATCCACCTTCTGATCCATTCAGAAGGACAGTTGAACCAATTTCATAATTTGAACTCAGATTCATCTAACATCTAAGATCCAATTTCACTTCTTGGATTCTGATCCAGATCCAATTTTATTTCTAGGCTTGATTCAATATCCAAATCTGGATTCCACCACGAGCTTGGATCTTTTATTTCAATTCATTTCATAAAACCCATATCTAGGGTTTGAACATCGTTTCAGACCAATTTCTTTCATTTTTTTTTATCTTCCATTGAGATTCAGAACCAATCGTTTTCAAAACCTCAGATCCAGATCCTTTTTAAAATTCAATTTCAAAATAGATCTAGTATCCTCCTTCTTCCAAAAATTGATATTTCAAAGTTGGATCCACTTTTAAAATTTAATTTGGGTTTCAAAAACCAAAATGGATCCAGATCTAGATTCAAAAACCAATTTCTATCCAATTTTCAAAACCAATCCTTGCATTTCAAAATTCAAAACCAATGTTTTGTGAAAAACTTTCAAAAATCAATCTGGATCCAACTTTTAACTCTATTTGGATTTCAAAATATCAAAATGGATCCAAATCCAAATTCAAAATCCAACTTTTATCCTAAATCAATTCTTGGATTTCAAATTCAAATTAAAATTAAAATTCAAATTCAAATTCAAGATCCATTTTTTATCCCAATTTCAAAAAAACAATCCTTGAATTTCAATTTCAAATTCAATATTTTTACAAAATCTTTTTGAAAATTAATCTGGATCTAGTTTTTAATTCAATTTGAATTTCAAAAAAAATCAAAATGGATCTTATATCCAAATGAGATCCAGTAATTGATTTTCAAATTCCTCATTATTTTCATCTTTTATTTCACTTTTATTCTCAAACCTTTCATTTTAGGTTTTTAAAATAAAAAAGAAACAAATATATTTATTTTCTAAAGGGGGTGCCACGTGGCATTTCCTCTCAATTTCAAGATTGATTTTTCACTTTGAACTTTTTTTTAGTTTAAACACTTTGTTTTTAACTTGTTTTTAACTCGTTTTTAAAAAATTTCCATTTAGTTTTAAAAACCCATATGTGCACACCCTTGAAAAGGGTGCCACATGTCCACTTTTTGGCAAAATACCCACATTGCCCATATGAGCTTTTTGAAAATGCTCATGTGTGCTTCATGGATGCTACATTAGCCCTAAGCCTAATAAAATATCTAACTTTTCATTCCTAAACTACCCCCAAGCTCAACTATAAATAGACTCCTTAGGGGGGTCTATTTTCATAAGTTGAAAAAGTTGGAGAAGTAGAAAAGATTGAGAATTCCCTTGAAAATTTGGAATTCTCTCTTTCTCTCTCTCCTCTCTCCTTGAAGTTGGTGCCACCCTTGGAGATTCTTCTCTCCCTCATTTGGTGCAAGGTAATCCTCTTCTTCTTCGTTGTTTGATTTGATTTACACTTTATAATTTTTATTCTTATTTTTTAAGCCATCAAGAAGATGGAATTTGATCTTCCATAGATCAAATTCTTCTTCAATCGGCAATATAAAATAGATCTAATGCCTTGTTTTATTTAATTTTTACATTAGATGATGTTTTTTTTTCAAAAATATATCATCTATGCATGTAGTTTGCTTTGATCATGTTCAATTACCTTTAGATTGCATTTTTAATTCTGGTTTGATTTTAGAGTCATCAATTTGCATATAATTAGATGTTATTTTTATCTAATTTTTTTACTGAATCTTCCTTCATGTGTTTTTGGGATGTCCACAAAAAATCAGATCATTCTGAGTTTGTTTGACCCTCTAAAAAAACTGAGATTTGGACCCTTTTATTCTAGACTGTCCGGATTTTACCTGAAATTAGACCGACTTGTCAGAGTGATTTCTCCCTAACCAAAGATGATCTTTCCTATCTGTAAAATGTGGTGTGTCCAATATTGAGTCTAGTTTGTTTATGGTAATTTTTATCAATTTCTGTGGTGTTTTCATTACCTGATGTGGGTCAAAATCATGATCCTGTCACACTGTGTCATTTTAATGGCTCATATTTTAGTCCATTTTTTCAGAGTCTGATCTCCCTAATGGAAGATCATTTTCAAAATATGTAAAAAAGATCTTCTTAATCTAAATGTTTAATTAATCTATGTAAAATTTTAGCAATTTCTATGGTGTATTTCTATTTTTTTGCATTTAAAACCGAGACTCTGTCTGTTTGCAATCTCAGGCGTTGCTCAGACTCAGGATCAAGTTGTTGCAATCATATCTCCCTAATGGAAGATTATTTTCTAGATCTGTAAAAATGAGTTTCTTACTTAGAATGTCTAGTTTATTCATGACAAGTTTCATAAATTTTTATTTCTTTTTCATCTGCCATTTATATCAAAAACCAGAAACCTGTTATTTTTCTTTGTCAGGCTTTACACAGGTTTTGAGCTAACTTGCTTGAATCAGATCTCCTTAATGGGAGATCATTTTTAAGATCTGTAAAAAAGGATTTTTTTCCTTTGCATGTCTAGTTTACCTCTGCAAATGTTTAGTCATTTCTATGAATATTTTATATTCCATATGGAGTGAAAATCAGAACCTTGTTATCTTACATCATTAGGCATTGCCTAGATCTTAGTTCATCTTGTTTAGATTAGATCTCCCTAATGAAAAGTCATTTTCAAAATATGTAAAAAGTTTTTTATTCAATTTTATGACTAATTTATCTTAGTCAATTTTCATAAATTTTTATGCTCATTTGCTATCTCAATTCTACTAAAAACTGTGACTGGTTACAAACCTTCAAGTTCTATAATAGGTTCATTCCCTAAGATAGAACAGTGACTTTCCGAAGTCACCATTTCCAAACCATAATTGATTTTCCTCTTTTATAAATTGGAGTTGTTTTCTAATCGTATTGAGTAATGTCTCCCACAAATTTGAGAGAAATTGAGTCGGTTTAGCCTCTGAAACATTCAAATTATAGATGTTTGTATGCTAAAATCTAATTTTCTATTTTTAAAATTAATATTTTGATGTTTTATTTATATCTCAAGTTTCAAAATGATTTTGAAGTTATCTAAAAAAGATATGTCTTTTTTTATGTGTCATGAATCCATGGATTCATTTTTAGCATGATTTGAGTTGTTTTAGACCTTCATTTACTCAAAATGCTCTCACAAGTTTCTATGTAAATCCTGGTTTTACAAGTTCTTATTTTAATTGGATAAAAGACCCTAATTAGGATTTTTCTTCAATTTTTTCTTGTATTTTTCAATTTTAAAATGTTTATAAGGTTATTAGGAGTCTCCATATCAATTTTTATATATTTTTATGGTCATTTGACCATTCATTCATGGCATTTTTCAAAATTGGTTTTATAAAAAACATTTTTCGTGTTAAAATGAAGTTAAATTGGGCATTTTAACCTTTTAAAATTCAATTTTTAAATATAATTCTTATATTTCATAAGTTAAAATTATTTTTCATCAATTTAGAATGCTTTAACTTCATTTTAACAAGTTTTGGAGTTCATTTGCTTTTAGTTATAATAATTTTCAAGGTTTGTTTTATAAAACCTTCAATTTCAAAGTTAAATTCATTTTAAATTCAAATCTTAAAGTGAATTTATCCATTTCAAAACTCAATTTCAAAAATTTGAAACTCCAAAAACATATTTTCAAAATAGTTTTATAAAGTCATGGATCATTTGCATTTATTTTATTTAATTTTTCTTTATTTTGGGGCAGAAAAGGCTAATTTTGGTTATTTTCCTCAATTTTTTGATAATTGAAGGAAAATCCATAAAAGCCTACATTTATTTTTAATAAGTTTTCTAATTTTGTAGAAATTTTTCATCATATTATTTCATCAATTGTTATATTAATTCAAGGGTTGTAATTGAACAATTAATGAGAATTTTACTTTATGCTTAGTTTAGAATGAATGAGCATATAGTTTAATTTCAATTTCCATGATTAATATGTTTCATTTTTATTTTTATTTCAATTACACCATAGTGAAACACAAATGACCCGTGCACCACTTTAATAGACAATAATGAAACTAAATAAAATTTGTATTTGTGGCCATAGTCAGAATACAAATAATACTTAGAATTATTATTCTTTATTAAAGGAAATTTTGACTTACACTTGGGTCATTTTCGAAAATCATCATTTACAAATTTTTTTTTTTCTTTCTTTATTAAAATTTAAATAAAGATTAATCGAAGTATATTTGTGGTCATAGTCATGGATATATGAAAAATTAATTTTGTTTTAATTCTATAATGACACAAAATTCTCTCTAAACATAAATTTCAAATGATTTCAATAAAATTCCTTTAAAAATCTTTTATAAAATAATGCATTCATCACTTAGGATAGAATTGCATAATTATTTCCCATTTTCCAAAATAACAACAATTTCAAAATATTTTCCAAGTGATTTCCAAGTTTATTTTCAATCATTTTTGAAATATTTTTCAAGTAATTTTCAATTCAATTTCAAAATTCAAAGCAATTTTAATTTCAATCTTCAATTTTAATTTCAAATTTTAATTTTAATTTTAATTTTAATTTTAATTTTAATTTTAATTTTAATTTTAATTTCAATTTCAATTTCAATTTCAATTTCAATTTCAATTTCAATTTTAAACTTCAACTTCAACTTCAATTTCAATTTTAATTTCAATTTTCATTTTCAATCTCAAAACATTTTCCAATTAATTCTCAAGTTATTTTCAAAATATTTTGAAAATAATTTCAATTTTTAATTTGAATTTCAATTTCAAATACAGTTCTCAATTTAAAAATTTCAGAATAAAGTTTCAATTTCAATTTAAATTCCAAATTCGATTTTCGATTTTCAATTTTCAAACTTCAAAATGAATTCTATTTCGATTTCAATTTCAATTTTCAAATTTCAATTTCAATTTTTTTTTTTAATTTCGAATTTCAAAAGCCATTTCAATTTTAAACTTTAATTTCTATTTTTTTCCAAGTTCAAAGTTTAATTTCAAACATCAAATTCGATTTTGATTTTAAAGTACAATTTCAAACTCCAATTTCAAGTTCAAACTTCAATTTGAATTCTAATTTTAACTTCAAAGTTCAATTTTAAATTCCACAAACAATTTCAATTTCAACTTCAATTCTCAATCTCAAATTCAAAATCTAAACTTCAATTTGAAGCTTTTAATTCCAAATCTCAATTTCAAGTTGATTTTGAAAACCATTTCTATCTTTAAAGTTATTTCAAGTTATTATTTTTCTTCAAAATTGATCCAATTTTGAAGTATTTTCAAGAATATTTCATTTTTTTCCAAGTACTTTTTAAGTTTATTTGTCAATCATTTCTGAATTATTTTCCAAGTTATTTCAATTTTCAAAATTAATTCTAATTCAATTTTGAAGTATTTTCAATAATTACTTCACTCAATTTTCATACAATTTTCAAATTCATTTCCAATTATTTTCAATCCCTTCTCTAAGTTACTTTCAATTCGTTTTTTTTTTTAATATTCTTAAAAGCAATTTCAGAATAATCTTTCATTTCAAAGTGATTTCAAAAATTTCTAAGTCAATTAATTCAAAACATAAGGATTTTTCTGAATATTTTTTAAAGTCAATTTCGAAATTCACTTGGAAATTCAATTCTGAAACAATTTTAAAGCATTTTAAGTCAAAACAACTCTTCAAAGCATACATCATTATCATTTCTCAAAGTTTATAGCACAAGCATGATTATATGTGCATTTAGGACTTAGAAAAAATTCTTAGGCAAATTTAGGCAAAGCAAATGCATAAATTCGATCATTGGCTCAATTACCCCTAGTAAAGGTGCCTGGAACGGTTGAACCTTGTACCGACTAAAGAGCCTTGTCTCTCAGTTTTTCAGCATTTTAAAAAATGAAGGAGAGTTATTTTCAAAAAGTCTTTTTCCAAAGGTCAAGTAGACCTTGCAAGAGTTTTCTCTTCCCTAAAAAAAAGAAGAAAATTTTTGCAACGATCACAACCCCTCCCTTGTTTTTATAGCACTTAGGTGTGGTCAAGGGCTGGAGTAAATCCCAGCCTTTAATTTTAATCTAGAGCTAGTTTCTAAATTTCATCCCTCTCTACTGTCCATTTCTTTTTTTTTTCTTTTTCTATTTTTTTTTTAAATTATTTTAGCTAACTTAGAATATAGCCTATATATGATATAGTATACTTATTATGTAATATACGTATGACTATATACATGGGCTGGTGGACCCCCACAGGGTTGGATCCCTTTCCAAAATAGTTGATGGCGAAGTCGGCACAAGAGCCGATCCACGATCCAAGATCCACTGGATCATGACACGCGCGAAAGCTACTATATGTAGGCGAGTCCAAACCGAACTCTAACAAATGGATTTTCTGGGTCTGAACACTCTATTTTGAAGGAGGTGGCCAACACGAGAAAGTTCTGCGAAGCACACACCTTTCTAACAGATCTAAATTCACTAGAATCGGATCTGGGATATCCAATCCACGGTTGAAAGACTGAACCAGTAAGATTGGACGTTGTCAGACTGATGTTCCAAGGCCGACAGTCAGTTTGAGAGAGATTTTGGGCCCTCTGACAGAGGAGTTTCAGAAAACTCCAAACAGATGATTTGAAGATCAAATCAATATCTTTCCAGAATGCCAAAAATCAATTTTTTTGGATTACTCTACTGGTCTCTACGTATTTTTGAAACTTATATGTTCTCTCTTCTAACTGATGTGAAATGAGGAATAGGGTTTGAAACATGCAGCATACCAACAATGAATTTTGGATATTCAAAATACAGAAACATGCAAGACTCAAAACTTAAATAAAATCTATCAGGATATCAGCTAACAAGAACTGGTTTTACTTTCATGAACAAAGCACAGATTATCAGGATAATCAGCACAAACTAAAATCTATGCAGGACAAGAAATAACAGGATTTGAAATCATGATTTTTTGTAGACCGGGAAAGATAGATATTTTGGGCCAACATCGGCAATGATTCAACGACAATCATGAACATTAAAATTGTAGAACTACACCTTAACTTTCCAGTAAACCAAACCACATGATTTTTCATGCAAGAGTCAGGCAGATATGAAGGAAATACGGAACACTTTTGGGAAGTGTTTTGCACAGGACAGGACTCAGAGAGCTTTGTCTGACCGAAACTTAACAGTGATTTTTTAGGACAAAGAAGGAAGATTCATGCAAAATCTTAAACAACAATAATAACAGACTGAGTCTTAGCTTTCCAACAAGCTAACGAACTCCTGAATCAGACCAATATCCAGGTCAATACGATCAAATCACAGGGGTCATGATAGACAACCCCAGTGCAAGTCAGCATGTTTTTCAACAGAAACCGAGTATGAACAAACCACGACTTGCAGGAATTTAAAACAAGATTGAGACCAACTATTAACATAAAAACATCAAAAATTTCATTCATGAACCGTAAACAAAAGTTCTTGCATGCCACAATAACCAGAAGTAACCACAAAGAAAGCAAAAAAATAATGAAACTCAACTTTGGAACAAGTTTATATGTTTGCAGACTGATACAAGAGGTACAACTGACAAACAACAACCACCAGCACGGATTCTCACTGCATTCAGAAGTCACAAACTATTTCAGATTTGTCACCAACCACTAGAACGATCACAGTCTTCCCAACTTGATGTTTTCTCTTGAATAAAAATCCAGCCTCACTCATCCACCATTTTCCTCAAATCCTTACTCAGAAGTTTTCTCAAAAGTTGAAAAGCCACCAGCTAGACACCCCCTCCTTGGGCTCTTAAGCTCCAAAAAAAGGAGCATCATAAAGAGAGGGTCATTCCAAGGTAGCCTCTTTTCAAAGCATTTTTTAATTTTCACTATTTTTGCACTTAGCTTTGAATAGCCTTTCAACAACTCTTTTGACTTCAGATTCAAAAGATAATTTCAAACAAGGATCATTTTGGTCCACACTTGGGTGGCACCAACTAGGAGTTCTCTTTGGGTTTGAATCTTGGCCCAGATCCAAACAATGCTGAAATATGGACCCTGCACCAAAATTGTATTAAAATAAAATATAAATGAAAAATAAAAACTACCCTGGATCTCCATACACCATCTATTACCACAAAAATAATCCTACAGGGCAATAGAACTATCTGGATTTGTAGAATCTGGCACCTAAAACAATAAAAAAAATATATTTAATGTGATTCCTTAACATGACAAAATAGAATCGAAACATAAAAATGCAATCTCTTAGAAAGATACAAAATATCTCAGAAATTACAACAAGATATGCAAAACGGATTTTGTTTGGGCAAATCTAATTGGACTCAGATAGTCCTACACGATTGAATCTACCACAGCTCGCATTCTGGATCGGATCGGATGAGTTGGATTTGGATCCAACTTGTCTTCAATGCACGGATCGTCAGGATGCTCTGCATCATTCCTCCCTGGGTCGAAAGGCTTCATCCTCGAATCCTGGTTCGTCTCAAGCACAACTTCATGATTCCTGTACCAATTCAAAATATAATCAATGCAATATCTGCCCAAAACAATAAGAACTAAACTATGCAAGGCAAGTAACTTTATATAAGAATGTGAATAATAATTAGTGCAATGCAATTCAATATTCTTTGGAAAATGCAATTCAGAATAATGTGATTAAAGCATAAAAGTATCTAAGACATTGTATTTGATAACCTTACCTTGCATCAGAGCTCTACAGATAGTAACAAAGTTTGAATCAACAACATATAACAATTTTCTATGTATCATGCAATTCAAAATGTCAAATTTGGCATAGAAATATTGGCAATTACCTGATAATTCACAAGCAACACAATCAAGCAGTAATTCAAACTTATTATTAAAATTTATTAAAGATGCAAAATCCACATTATCTACTAAATTCTGATGGTTCCAAAATAAATTTGGGGTGTTCATGATTGTCATTTCAACTTTACCCGAATCATATTCAGGGTTCACATGAGGCTCAAAGTTTTATAATGGTTCACTAAGAAAATTTTCAATATCTAAGTGCTCATTGACATGAATTTCCTCAGAAACTCTAATACTTTGATTGAGCTTTTCAATTTCGATATTTATCTTGAAAATGGGTTCACTACTGAGACTTGAAAGTTCACTACTGACATTAATGTCAGTCGCCTCTTGAGGGAAAATTGCTTCTTCTATGTGGTCATAAAATTTCTTGAAGACCGGATCGTCAAGACTGACATAGGATTGGTCTTCTAGAGGTTCTATTTCCTAAAATGATGAGATGTGGGGCATCTCTTCATACATCGTTTCAAAAATTGGATCAAAAATGAATTTACTCGTAGGGACTTCCTCAATTTCAGGTGAGGGTTCCTTCTCGATTTCATCATTGGCTTCTATTATGGGATCACTATTGTCTTCAAAAGAACGGTCCGCTAGGGAATCCTTCGTGACAGTATGAAATTTTAGTCGATCTTGGAGTTCATATCTAGCGATGAACACACTAGTTCCCTTTATCTGAGATGCAACAATCTTAAGGGGATCGTGAGGAGAAATGGGAATAGCAGGCAGAGATGGAGGTGTAACAGTGAGAGTAGTGGATTGAACAACGGATGATGAGGTGGAAAATAATGGAGGTAGATCTTTTGAAGGAAGCAGCTTTATCTTTCTGCCCTCAAAGGAGATGGAATAAACATTGGTCTCACCATTATCCATGACATTTCTGTCATATTGCCAAGGTCTTCCTAAAATCAAATGACTCGCGTCCATGGGAAGCACATCACACCAAACTTGATCAAAGTAGGTGTTTCCTATCAAGAAATTGACCAAACATTGTCGGTCAACACGGACGTCAATGCTCTTCTGGAGCCATGACATCTAATATGGACAGGGGTGAGTTTTACAACTTAAGTTCAGTTTGGTCATGGCTTTGACCAATATAACATTCTTGCAACATCCAAAATCAATAATGAATCTACAAACCTTTCCATTTATGGTGCAGGCAAATTCAAAAATGTGTCTGAAGCCAACGGTCACTTGATTCTTGATGCGGGGCTAAACAGATCCTAGTCGTGATGAGTGCTTTGCCTCTATCTGACAACAACACTTCTTCCTCCACGTACTCTTCTTCAGGTTTTTCCTCGCAATCTTTAAGATATTGATCATAAACAGAATGAGATGTAGAATCAAGTTTTAAATCTTCCTCTCCATGAGGTCCCTCAATGAATAGGGTCTCACCACGACACTCAGTGGACTTATGACCTAGCTTTCCACAAGTGTAACACTTGATAGGGACATTCAAACTAGAAGTTTGAGCTTGGGTTCCTACCAGTTTATTCTGACTCGTAACCCTAGGCAAGTTAGTCGCATTGGGGTGTCAGTAGGGTAGGTTAACTTTTGCATTCAGGACTACAGAGGTCCGCACAAGGGGTCTAGTAATCTGACTCGATTTCACCAAGGTTGTTCATTGAGTAGACCTTTCCCATTGGCACGCTTTTTGATAAGCTTCAGACACGGTCCAACACTCAACAAAATTTAACATATCCTGTAATTGGAAATTCAAACCTCCAATATATTTTGATACTAATTGCTCCTCACTTTCACGGATGTCATTCTGTGCAACGAGATCACAAAAATCTTTGGTGTATTGATCCACCGATCGGGTACCTTGTCTCAAACTATGATATTTTTTATATAGTTCTCGATGATAGTTCAGAGGAAGAAACTGAGTACGCAATTTCTGCTCCATGTGCTCTCATCGCTTAATCGAAGCACGTCTTTGATGCATGTGTGTTGATTTGAGCTGACGCCACCAGGCTGCAGCTCATCCCTTTAGCTTGAGGGATATTAATCCCACTCGATGATCCTCAGAGACTTCCTTGAATTCTAGGATTTTGTGAACCTCGCTAATCCAGTTCAGGAATTCTTCGAGAGTTCATGTTCCCTTAAACTCAGAAATTTCAAAACACAAGCCAGAGTCCCAATGTGACCTCCTCGGCTGGTGAACATCTCTGTGATCCTGATCTCTATTATTCAACTCAAATTCATCATCAGAGTCATAAGAATGTGGCTCACGTGTGCCTCAGGAACTGCACTGACTGTGCTTGAATTATCTCTCCTGCTCCCTGATAAGATCTTCTATCCTTCGATTTAGATCTTTGAGTTGATGTCATAGGTTTCAATTTTCATTCCTAAGGTCGTGGTTTTCATTTTCATGGTTATACTCATTTCGACCCCTACCTCTTGTTCGCCAAGACATGGTGAATCAATAAAAAAAATTGAGGACAGTCATGAATTTTCAGAATCATGACGGATTAGGAAATCCAACAAACTTGGCTTTGATACCAAAATTATGTCGGGGTTGGCACAGAAGCCGATCCATGATCCACTGGATCACGACATGCAAGAAAGCTACTATATGCAGGTGAGTCCGAACAGGACTCTAACAAACAGATTTTTGTGGTCTGAACACTCTATTTCGACAGTGGTAGCCAACACGAGAAAGTTGTGTGATGCACACACCTTTCTAACAGATCTAAATTCACTGGAATCAGATGTGGGATATCCGATCCACGGATGAAAGACTGGACCAATAAGATTGGACGTTGTCAGACTGACGGTCTAAGGTCGACAGTCAGTTTGAGAGAGATTTTGAGCCCTCTGACAGAAGAGTTTCAGAAAACTCCAAACAGATGATTCAAAGATCAAATCAAGATCTTTCCAGAATGCCAAAGATCGAATTTTTTTGGATTACTCTACTTGTCTCTACGTATTTTTGAAGCTTATATGTTCTCTCTTCTAACTAATGTGAAATGAGGAACGGGGTTTGAATCATGCGGCAGACCAACGATGAATTTTGGACATCCAAAATACCGAATCATGCAAGACTCAAAACTTAAATAAAATTTATCAGGATATCAGTTAACAAGAACTGGTTTTAGTTTCATGAACAAAGCACAAATTATCAGGATAATCAGCACAAACTAAAATCTATGCAGGACAAGAAATAACAGGATTTGAAATCATGATTTTTTGTAGACCGAGAAAGATAGATATTTTGGGCCAACGTCGTCAATGATTCAACGACAATCATGAACATTAAAGTTGTAGAACTACGTCTTAACTTTTCAGTAAACTAAACCACATGAATTTTTATGCAACAATCAGGCAGATATGAAGGAAATACGGAACACTTTTGGAAAGTGTTTTGCATAGGACATGACTCAGAGAGTTTTGTCTGACCTAAATTAATCAGTGATTTTTTAGGACAAATAAGGAAGATTCATGCAAAAGCTTAAACATCAATAATAACAGACTGAGTCTTAGCTTTTCAACAAGCTAATGAACTCATGAATCAGACCAATATCCAGGCTGATACGGTCAAATCATAGGGGTCATGACAGACAACCCCAGTGCAAGGCAGCATGTTTCTCAACAAAAACCGAGTATGAACAAACCACAACTTGCATGAATTTAAAACAAGATTGAGACCAACTATTAACATAAAAAAATCAAAATTTTCATTCATGAACCGTAAACAAAAGTTCTTGCATGCCACAATAACCAAAAGTAACTACGAAGAAAGCAAAAAAATAATGAAACTCAAGTTTGGAACAAGTTTATCTGTTTGCAGCCAGATATAAGAGGTGCAACTGACAAATAGCGAGCACCAACATAAATTCTCAATGCATTCAGAAGTCATAAGCTATTTGAGATGTGTCACCAACCACTAGAGCGATCACAGTCTTCCCAACTTGACATTTTCTCTTGAATCAAAAGCCAACCTCACTCATCCACCATTTTCCTCAAATCCTTATTCAAAAAATGACCCCCCCCCCTCTTAAGCTCCAAAAAAGGAGCCTCATAAAGAGAGGGTCATTCCAAGGCAGCCTCTTTTCAAAGCATTTTTGAATTTTCACTATTTTTGCACTTAGCTTTGAATAGCCTTTCAACAACTCTTTGGACTTCAGATTCAAAAGATAATTTCAAACAAGGCTCATTTTGGTCCACACCTAGGTGGCGCCAACTACGGGTCCTCTTTGGGTTTGGATCTTGGCCCAGATCCAAACAATGTTGAAATATGGACCCTACACCAAAATTGCATTAAAATAAAATGCAAATAAAAACTAAAAACTACCCTGGATCCCCATACACCCTCTAGTACCACAAAAATAATCCTAAAGAGCATTAGAACTATCCAAATTCGTAAAATTCAGCACCTAAAAAAACAAAAAATAAAAACACATTTAATGTGATTCCTTAACATGACAAAATAGAATCGAAACATAAAAATACAATCTCTGAAAAAGATATAAAACATCTCAGAAATTGCAACAAGATATGCAAAAAGTATTTAGGTTTAGGAAGATCTAATTGGACCCAAATAGTCCTGCATGATTGTATCTGCCACATCTCGCATCCTGGATTGGATCGGATGAGTTGGATTTGGATCCAACTTGTCTTCAATGCGCGGATCATCAGGATGCTCTGCATCAATAGTTTTTTAAACTTGCTTGCTTCGAAAGCAAGTTTAACTATTATTTTTCCTCTTTTGTTCTTTCTTTCCTTTTCCCTCGTTCTTTCTTTTTCTCATTTTAGGTCCAGCCTTTCCCCCTCCTAGAATCCTCTAGGAGGGGACACCCTTCTCTAAAGAGAGCCAAAACTTGCTAAATGGCTAGTTTTGACTTTAATGCCTTGCCTTGGAATTTAGCAGGTTTGAATTTAAAATTTGATTTTTAAGTTTCTTTTATTTTTTATTATTTTTTAACTTTAAAATGGAGTGCCACATAGGATGGGGCGACCCACCTATGGACTCCTACAAGGTCATAAAATTTAGTTTATTTTTTAGTTTCATTCTACTAAATAAATTTTAACTTAATTTACTTGAAATTCAAATTCAATTCTTTAAAAATTTAAATATGGAATTAAATGAAATGTCACTAAATGAAATTTGAATTAGGCTTAAATACAACTACATGTCATCAATTAAAATTTGAAAATCTATATATGTTAATTATTTATTTTAAATATTATTTTTGAGAATAATTCAAATTCTTCAGGAATAATTTCTGAAGAAAAAGAATTCAATAGGGTCGATAAGACCCTTGGGCATGTGATGTGTTTCTTATACTTAAATTTTTTTTTCTAAGTCCTACAAACCCTATAGTGTAATGCTTAGCTTAGATTATAAATTTTGATTTATCACACAATAAGAAAATTGCAAAAAATTATAAAAATTCTTCATGAAATTGTGGGTATTACATCCAAAACCTCTTAAAAAAATTGTCCTCAAATTTGGTTAAGGTTACGTATCGAATAGGTGTGGATGTTTCGCTTTCATCTCCACCTCGAGCTCACATGTACATTCTTCGATCCCATGGTGTTGCTATCAGACCTTCACTAACAGAATTGTCTTATATCATAGCACTTGCTCTCATCGATCTACTATCTCAATCGAGCGTTCCTTGAACCTGAGATCCATCTGCACCTCTATCTCATCGTACTAAATGATATGCATAGGGTTCGGCACATACCTTCTCAACATCGACATGTGAAAAACATTGTGGATATTCAAGAACTGAAGAGGAAGTACTAGTTTATATGTTGCATCTCTGATCCTCTCGAGGATGATAAAAGGTCCTACATACCTTAGACTCAACTTTCCTTTCTTGTCAAACCAAAACACACTCTTTGTTGGCGATACTCTAACAAACACATGGTCTCCCACTTCGAATGTGACTTTCTTGCGCTTTGGATTTGCGTAGCTCTTCTTACGGCTTTGGGCGGTCAGAAGTCTCTTACGAATCAACTATACCTCATTTGTGTAGTGTTGTAGAACTATGGGTGACTCGATATCTCGATCACCAACCTCGCTCCAACAAACTGGGGACCTATAGGGTCGCTCGTACAATGCCTCATAAGGATCGATGCTGATACTTAAGTGATAGTTGTTATTGTAGGCAAACTCAACTAGCTTCATATGCTTACTCCAATCACCCTTCCACTCTAAAGCACAAGATCCATCATATCTTCTAAGGCCTGGATAGTCATTTACAACTATTTGTTCGTATGTGGGTGAAATGCCATACTAAACTTAAGCTTTGTCCACGAAGCTTTTTGAAGTTGCCCCCAAAACTTTGACGTGAATCTCGGATCTCTGTCTGAGATGATCGAAACAAGTACTCTATGTAACCTGATGATCTCGTCAATGTATAAATCTACCAGACTCTCTAGTATCTTATTCGTCCTGGTCAGTAAGAAGTGTGCCAACTTCATAAGGCAATCCACTATAACCCAAATGGTGTCATATTGATGTTGTGTCTTGGGTAGACCTACCATGAAGTCCATGGTAATGTCCTCCCACTTTCATTATGGAATCTCTATCATCTGCAACATATCGTTGGGTCTCTAATACTCTATCTTGACCTACTGACAGACCAAGAATCTCGATATATACTCGGCAATGTCTCTCTTCATGTTGTGCCACTAGTAATTCCTCTAAAGGTCCTTATACATCTTCGTGCTACCCGGATGTATAGTGAATCTGGTCTGATGTGCCTTATCTAGAAGCTCTTTCCTCAACTGAGGATCCTCTGGTACCCAAAGCCTCTTATTATACCAGATGCTTCTCTCTTCTTCCAGATAAAGAGTTGTCTCGTCTTGTTTGCAAGTTGCCACCATATTCGGCAAGCCCGAGTCATTCCATGAAGCGTTTATAGGGCACTCAATGGGTTACAACAGTCAGTGTTACATTCCTATCAGGTTGATGGTCATTTTCAATGCCATTACCCATTAGTGAGGTTTTGGCAGGTGACAGTCAAGGTCATGAGGGCTTCCAGGAGGAAGTCCCTCTAAGCAGTCAAACTTGTGAGCTATCATGCAGCCATCTAAAATAAATTTAAGTTTGAATTAATTTCTACGTTTACACGAATAAAATTTTTGTTCTGATGACCTACTAGGCATTTATGTTCTGATTTTTGCACAATTCATTAATTGTAAGCAATTTGCACAAGTTTTCATATCAAACATTAATTAAACACAAAAGTTAGAACATACTCACAGTGATATTGGTTGGTTGGATAGGATTTGAGTCACACTTTCCCTCTGCTCTGATACCAAGTTTTCTTTACCAAAAGACAAATTGGTATCTCTAGATAATCTAATCCTTCCTTTGATACCAAGTTGTAACGCTCTAAATTTTGTATCCTGAAAATTATGATTTTTTTTAACACTTTTAAATTCATTTTATAAAATTACAGTGGAAGAATTAAATTGGGACAAAAACTTGATACATTACATTCTCGTTTACCTTCATATCCATACATGCATTCAAATTTAGAAATTTTAATATTCATAAATTAAATAAATTTTATTTAGCAAATTTAATTAAATATCTGAGTCTTGAGCAATTAAAATTGCTCTTAGTCCAAAACACTCGAAGACTCTACCATCACATATGAGTTCACTCACTTCCTGAAAATATTAAAACTCATAGGGTCAGACAACCATGTCTTAGTAGGGTAGAACTATACAAAATACATAAATTAAAACCAATAAATATGAATTACTTTAAAATTTCATGCATTTAACAAAAGTAAATGCAACAAAACTAATCATGCATTTTTAATATCTCATGTAAGCATACATTTGCGAAACTAATTCCAACAAATCATTCATTCAAATATGAATAATAAAATATGCATGAACAATTAAAAATGCATGCACTTACCATTGCAGAAGTTGATATTATGTATGAGACAATTTTTATCTTTAATTAACTTTTCTTTCTTAGATGATGCATGTTATGCCTATCTAATGCACATTCAGCCAGGTTTCACTTCTTAGCTCTGTGGGTACTAACACAGGCTTATACCAGAATCAAGGCCGTGGCTTAGGCAGTATTCTCATACATTGGTGGTTTTGGCCTGGCCTGGCACCTTTCACCAGTCTTATGGGTGAGGGATAAGCGTATCAAGAGAGCGCTCTCAACACCGTCATCATGATGCATCAAATTTTCACTCATGAGTTTCTTTCCTCTACACTGCAGTCTATTGCACAGAGTTTTTTTTATCTTCGTGGTTGGGGACCGATTGCCCTCTCCTTACAAGCTCTTGCTTTAGTGTCACATATTTTACTTCTTAAATTAAGTCATTTTACATGAAACATCGTATATGAGTCCATAAAAGAGGATTCAGCTAGTGGATGCATAATTTACACATTAAGTTCAATAACATGTTCATACTTCTTTTTTTGCAAACATACGTGCATATGCATAAACAAAACAATAGCTTTTCTTAATCATTGCATGCATCCATTGCATTCACATCATCATTATTATCAACATGATCATCATGGCAATCATATAAAAGTAAAATGCAGCATAAACAATCAATTCACGTTTGCCATTAATTCTCAATACGGACACCTTGGTCCCTTAAGTAGTGAAAGTCCATATAGGCAAGCACATTCATTCGCATAGCATTTAGTTCAAGCCCCATGAATGGGCACATTATTTCCTATAAAAAAATTTGTTTTAATAGTGCATATACAGTCTGACATCCATTCGTAAAAGAAGACATTCCAATACATAATGTACGCAAGTATTCGATAGTCGATTCCTAAACCGGTTGCATCTTGCAAAAACCCATCTTTGTCCGATGGTTGCAAAAGTTACAGTAAATTTTTCATTCAACGGTCAGAGCTGAATTTTTCATAGTTTATAGAGAATTTTTTAAGCTTTCTGATGCCATAAACTGTTTGTAAAAGTTGATCCATATGAGGGAGTTACGAACATTTTGGTCCAAACCTATACTTTTCTGTTTTGATTGTTACAAAACAGTGCTTCATTCATTAACAGTGCTCAAAATTTCAACAGCTGTGAAATTTTGTTAGCTTTCCAACGCAACAAACCGCTAGTTAAAACTTCTTTGGATGAGCGAGATATGAACGATTTATCGGTCGTGTGTCAGATCGAAAATACATAATTCCAGAAAATATGCATTCGGGTGGGCTAAAACATGTCGCCCGAATTTATATTTCTAAATTTTTTCACATGAATAGATCTTGAAAATTCATACCATAGATAAGTCATGTTTTTGCAGTTGTTACGACAGAAAACAAACCCGTCTCCCCGAAGCCTATTTCTTCAGAAATAGTTTCGATAAAATTTTTAATAAAGCATGAAAAACTTTTAATTTCTCCATAATATATAATTAAAAAATCATGCTATAATTACAGATTTTTCACATGAACATTTACTACAATCTCTAATTAAAATTTGTACGAAAACAATTAGATATAACATGGTTTTCCTAAAATTACAGAATTTTTTTCTAAGAAAACCTATAGTATAAAACACATATTTTTTAATGAGACAACAAAAATCAAGTCAAATTTTACAGTATATTCGCGTGAACATTATCTACTCATTTTAACTAAAATTTGCAAAAAACCAACTAAGCAAAACATGTATTTTATAAATTTTATAGATTTTATTTCTGACAACAATTAAGAGCATGCATATCAGTTTTCTTTTTTATTTTTAATTCAAGAAATTGGTTACTTTTGGGGATGAATCGATTTCTTCTAGGGAAAATCAAAATCAACCTATTATCCTTGAGTCCAATATAGCTTTTCATCATAATTTTACTTTTTATTCTTTTTATCGAAATCCAATTCAAGTCCTTATACCCGATTTTTGAGAAAATCTTTTTTTAGAGGGGTTTTCTTTCAAAAATCCTTTTCTATTTCATATCTCGACAACCCTAAGCCAAACCCACATGTGGGAGGCATGAAAAGCCAAACCCATATGAAAATTTAGAGATTCGTGCCCATGAATTCCAATTTATGTATAGAGCATAGTTCTCCCTACATTTTTTTGGCGAAATTAGTTTCTACGCATGCGAAATCAGATTCCAAGCATGAACCGGCCATCCGACACATGAAATGGCCACACCAATGACCCCCTTTCACTCCTCACACGTATATAGAAGCACTCCTTGGTGAGCCAAGGGAAGATGCACCAAGGATTTTCGTAGGAAAGGGAGAGAAGATGAGAGGAAATGGCAAAAGAGATAAAAATTCTCAAATGAGCAAATATGAGGAGGGGGGGGGGGTGAGCTCCTCTCTTGTTTTTATAGCAATTAGGGGAGGTCAAGGGCTAGAGTAAATCTCAGCCCTTGATTTTAATCTAGGGCTAGTTTCTAAATTCTATCCCTCTCTACTTTTCATTTCTTATTTTCTTTTTCTTTTTCTCTTTTTTTTTTATATTATTTTAGCTAACTTAGAATATAGCCTATATATGATATAGTATACTTATTATGTAATATGTATGACTATATACATGGGCTGATTGACCCCCATGGGGTTGGCCACCTTTCCAAAATAGTTTTTCAAACTTGCTTGCTTGTCAAGCAAGTTTGACTATTCCTTTTTCTTTCTTTCTTTCTTTTTCCCTCATTCTTTCTTTTTTTCGTTTTAGGTCCAACCTTCCCCCCTCTTAGAGGAGAGACGCCCTTATCTAAAGAGAGCCAAAACTTGCTAAAAGGCAAGTTTTGACTTTAATGCCTTGCCTTGAAATTTGACAAGTTTGAATTTAAAACTTGATTTTTAAGTTTCTTTTATTTTTTGTTATTTTTAAACTTTAAAATGAAATGCCACATAGGATGGGATGGCCCACCTATGGACTCCTATAAGGTCATAAAATATAGTTTATTTTTTAGTTTCATTCTACCAAATAAATTCCAACTTAATTCACTTGAAATTCAAATTCAATTATTTAAAAATTCAAATATGGAATTAAATGAAATATCACTAAAAATTTTTTGAATCGGGCTTAAATACATTTACATGAAATCAATTAAAATTTGAAAATTTATATATTGAAATTATTTATTTTAAATATTCTTTCTGAGGATAATTTGAATTGTTCAGGAATAATTTCTGAAGAAAAGGAATTCAATAAGGTCGATGAGAACCTTGGGCGTGTGATGTGTTTCTTATACTTAGGAAATTTTTTTCTAAGTCCTACAAACCCTATAGTGTAATGCTTAGCTTAGATTATAAATTTTGATTTATTACACAATAAGAAAATTGCAAAAATTTACAAAAAAATCTCGTATTAGGCTAGTCCTGTTACAAGATGGGTCAATTGAAGGGAAACGTCTAGACTATAGACAACTTTGTTCAAACTTTGTACTAAACGGCCTTAACTTATTAAAATTAAATGGCCTTCCCTGCGTTTATCGACAGTCTGAGAATGCAGCCCTTGTGTAATTTTTTTCTGCATGCGTGCTCCCAATGGCCTAAATGCTTGTTGTTCCATGATAAACTATTTTCTCGTGCCAGTTTTGGATGGTGTCCACTCTTAAGATTGTGATATGAGCAGATAGTTTCTTGGGCTGAGTTTGCATGGTCATTGAGGAATTCGTACTTGCAATTTTACGAAGAAACAACATCAGGTTCCAAATAATTTAAAAAAAAACACAGCAGGGATGATGTTGGAAATGCAGCTCTATGGCTTGATCATGAACTTGGTAATTGTATTCACAAGATTGTTAGAGTTATTGTAATGAATTGACGTATCAATGAGGAGTTGGTAAATGATAGGAAATCAACTTATTTTGATTGGCCATTTATTTGATATTGGTATCTATTAACTGATCAAGAGTCGAAACATGGTTAAAGGACTTGTCTGTCTTGATCTTATACTAAATGCTGTTGATACAAATCTCATAACGTTTTTCTGATTTGTTTTCCTTCAAAAAGAAAAACATTTTCTGATTTGTTTGATAGAAGCACTTCTTTGATCTTCATTATCACTATTGTAGCTGCCGATGCTACTATTGGACCGGATGTTGTCTTTTCGTTATAGTTCTGCGTTGGTTGAGGTGCCTCAAAGACTCATGGTGTTGGCATTGCTTTTGTTATGAATTCATCTAATTGATCTTGGGCAATGTTTGGGAGCTAGGCCGTGGGATGGAAACGAGGAGTTGGAACAATCGTAGGCCTTCATTTCTTGGAATTGGATATGGCCTTTTTAATGAGGTTTTCCAACTTTGTTTCTGACTGGATGAATTTCCACCTTTTATGGAATGGGTCAAGGTCTTGGATTATTGGTGCTTGAACTCTTCAATGCCTTGTTCAAACCCTTTAACACAGGCACTAAGGGTGGAATTTGACCCAAATCATCCCCATTTGAACCAAACTACTCACTTTCTCTTTCTCTCTTTGTCTCTCTGCTCATGTGTTAAGCATAATGCTTTTTTTAAGCACCCTTGTTCTTTACACAGTTGACCATGAAAAATAGAAACTTGATTTCTATGTTCTATATGCAAAATCACATATAAATATTGCCTCAGTTGAGTCAGCACCATTAAGTGCATGTCGGAATGTTTAGATTGGTATTATTATATTATTTAAATAATTATGACTATTATGAGGCCCGAAAGCACAAGGAGCTTTACTCATTGGTGCCAATCTGGCGGCATTATCGCTTTCCACGGTGCTTATGTAATCATGGTATATAATCCATCAGTTGATTCATTAGTTTATATGGTCATCTATAAAATATGTTCTTGGCAAACTTACATCCACCAAATCAGTGGAAGTTAACGTCATATGGACACATGCATGCGTATATATGGATGTGTGTGCAACTCCATAGTGGAATTAGTCTAATGGATGCAACATTGGTACAGGGTGAAACAAGTTTAGCATTCTTAGAAGCTATTTTATTAATCTTGGATTTTACATAAATGATCTCACTCTACCGGTAATTCGACCCAAATATTCTTTAAAAACCTTATAATTTTCGATATTCAATATCCAACATTGTTAGGACCTTTTACTCTTCGCGACTGTGAATTAAAGCCTTTTTGCAAAAAAATTGTAGTGCTCATAAGCTACATCCAACTCCCACTTAAATATAGAATCACAGTTTTTTTTATGTGAATTTAGACCTTATGAACTTGCATAAATTTATTTGCGAATTTTTGGTAAAACTAAAACCACCAAAATCACAAATATATGTCTCTTTCGCATATAATAAAAAAATTTGCATAAAAAAATTGTGAAACACCTCTTGCAAATAACATACTATTTCGCATATATTTTTAAATCGCATAAATTTATGTGCAAAACTCTACTTAAAGGAAACCAACAAAACTGCAAATATGCTACTTACATATTTGCAAAATTTTTATTATATGTGATTTTTCTTAATAGTTGCAATTTTTTAAATTACATATACTCATTTTTGTTGAGTTTCATACAATATATACCTATGTATCCCCATATGTATTTTCAAGGAAGTTATAGTATCATCCTTGTGATCGACTTTCATTTAGGGTTTACTATGTTTAAGGTTTTTTTCATAGAAATGTATGTTGTTGCAGATGATTTATCATTGTTTATTTGTCATTTAATTAATATTTGTTGTTCTTGTGTTGGTGTACTGGAGCTAGGGTTCACTGTGTGTAAGCATTAAAAGGGCTAAAGTACATTATCGTGGTTGTTGTAGGCAGACAATGATAGTGTCTGATGGGGCTGAAGTACACTTTCGTAGGTCTGATTATATTAATTTGAAATCTATAGTAGTCTCTAAAAATATTACCTTGAAGGAATTTGCGGCTTTGATGTCTCATAAAACCGGATATGTGGCTTTAAGCTTCTGATATAGTTATTCTCTAGACAACCAAAATATGTAGATAGATGTTGAGGATAATGATGATGTAGAATCAATGTTATTTAGCGATTATGTTTACTTGGAAGTATGCAAAGTTAATGAATGAGCAGTTAAACAATGAGTAATTGATCAATGAAATGATGTGAATCTCGTATAGAATATGCATCTATCTCATGTGTTATCTATCGACCTGAGTTCTTTGTTGATTATCTAATTATCCCAACTAATAGACAATATTGATATTGTATATGATCAATGGATCACTACAAAGAATATGGAACCACATGGGCAAAAAAGTGTTAGTGATCTTCATTACAATAATTTGAATGACATGCAGCCTTTTCGGGCATACGACAATGCTAGGTACAAATTATAATTTTGATGTAATTTATGGTTGAGATGTAGGCATAATGATGAATATGATATTTGATGATTAATCTTGAATGTTGAAAATACAATGATGATGCATGCATGAAAGAAAATGAAGCCATAGATATAATGCATTTTGATGTAGTTGGTGCAACCGAACATTCAATTAGTGATAGCAGTGATCATGTGGACAGTGCAAAATCAAATGACATTGATGATGATGAGTATATTATGTCGATAGGAGAGGGTAAAAGCAATGCACCAATGGCATTGGAGAATGCAAACCCTTGGTTCTCGTTCAATAGGTTCTCATGCAATGAAGAGCAATTGAAAATCATTGAAGCGAATACATCTGATTTGTATGAGCAATTGCATAATGAAAGACTTAATTATTATGAACAATTCCCATGGCTATCAATATATTCAATCGATTGAGAAATTGCTTTGAGTAAAAGGTTTAATGATCTCCAGCACTACCGTGAGTTTTTTAAAGATCATATGATCAGAAATAACTATAAAGCATAATTCTTAAAGAGCTGCAATAACATAGTTATTGACATATGCACAAGAAAGAATGCTCATATGATGGTTGATTGCCCTTGGAAGATCCATTACATAAAGGTACGATAGCGAGTATATATATAGTGGATTACTGGGCAACCTTATAATAAAGAAAGTGTCCTCCAAGTGTTATTTACAAACACATGCATGATAACCCGAAGATAACTCCAAGAAAAATTATGAATGACATTAGTCGCAAGGAAGGTGTAGAGATTACTTACAAACAAGTATGGTGTGGATGAGAGCACACTAAGGCTGCATTATATGGTTCATTCAAACAATCCTTCAAAATGCTTCTCGTCTATTTGGATCATCTGATGATTAATGTTAACTGAAGATCATTAGGGTATATTAAGACCGATTAGAAAGATCAATTTAAGTATAGATTCTTATCCTTTCAGCCAAGCATCGATAGGTTTTTGAAAGGATGTCCTTCAGTTCTTATGGTAGATGATACATTCCTAAAAGGAAGATACGCGAGTATATTATTATTAGCCCATAATATTTATTCTTTTAGTATGATGTTTCTAATAGCATTTGCAGTTGTTAATAAGGAGTTAAAAGATTTATAGGCATGATTTTTAGAGATATTAAAGCATGAATTCATACGCTTTGATGAGTTTAGAGAGAAGAATATTGGCAGTTTTATCAAATAGGCATTTAGGTTTAAAGTATATTGTACCCCACACATGGTCTACATGTCATGTTAGATTTTGCATGAAGCATTTGACGGAAAACTTTTCGAAGAAATTTGGTTCACCACTCAGTGCACTTTGGTGGAGTGTAGCTTGAAGAGTCATGAAACAACAATGCAATTATTTTCTTGACAAAGTTAATGAACAAAGTACAAACGCATACAATTATATTGCCACTGGCGTAGATTTAAAATATTGGGCTAACTGTTACTTTCAACCAAAAAGATATGATTGCTTAACATCTAATATAGCGAAGAGATTTAATTCATGGATTCTCGCCATATTTGACAAGCTCTTAATTTTACTTATTAAAAAGCTTTGTCTCATGCTGATGAAATTTTTTGAGCAAAGAAAGATTATGAGCCAGCATATGACAGAAAGTTGTGGTGTTAAAGGTAAAAAAAAAGCTAGAGTAATTGAAAAAAAAGGCACAAGAAATATATGTGCAAGTAGTGCATTGCCTTCGACAATGGTACGAAGCATGTAACCAATCTCACAGTTACAGTGTTGATCTTTAAAGGCGCTTGTACTCTTGTAAAGAGTGTCAGGTTAGCGAGATTCCTTGCGAACATGCGATCATATACATTTTATATGAGGGCAACCTACTAGAGGATTACTACGACAAGTGATTTAAAATTGAATCATATCGAGCTGCATATAATCAATATCTATTCTTCTTGATGGCGGATAATGTCTCACACATCGCTCCACCTACTCTTATAGTTATCTATCTACCAAAAGTGGTTCGCAAAGCAAGGTGACCTAAACCAACCTCATTATATACATTGTACTTGTATGGCACAACAATATGTATATATATCCAATGTTGTTTAATGAATTGCATCTTTATGTATATATCTAATATTTTTTAATTAATTACTTTTGTATGTGTACATTCAGTATTTTTTAATTAATTGTTTATTTATGACAATATTTAGGTAGTTTGAGATGTATGGTACATGATACACATTTTTACAAAAGAAAGGGGTTCAAAGGGACCTAAGTTTTGAATATCAAGGAACAGTTGCTCGTACATAAGGTATACACAATATCCTGAATCATGTGTGTATATTTGATATTAATCATATATAATTTATTTTGTTGTTAAGAACAGGTTAATGAGAAAAAAAACTATAGAAGATAACACCCTAGAGTCGGAAGAGTATGAGTTTGGCAAAAAAACTCTCTTGCCAAGTGACATAAGTGTTAGTTTTGCATGTTAATTGGTTAGTTTTTTTGTTACATTTGCATGTAATTTTGTTTGTTGTTTTGTTACCACATTAGATTTACTATGTAGCATCTAGCAAGATTCGTAGAAAAAATCAAGTGGCTCACAACGAGGATAGAAAAAGTGACAACTTGTCGAAGACCCTTTACCTTACCCCATATTTTCCTGTGAGTTATAAAAGTGATGTTTATATTGTTTTACTAATTATTAATAAAAACTAACTGGTAAACTTTATTCATTCACAACAAATGGTCCCAACTAAAGGGCAGGGAGGTGGGGCAATTGGCTGCTTGAAAAGCAACAACTTGTATCATTTTCTTGATGCTAACATGTATGTTTTTACACAAAATTGCATACTTACAAATAATTTTTCATGTGCATAATGACATTACACTAGATTTATGTTGCATCTTTTAATTCCTTTCAACTTTGGCAACAAGCATTGAGTTCTTTGAAAAATGGATATGAAAAAGAAGAACTTTAAGTTGTATAATTCCATGCCAAACACATATTTAGCAGATAAAAATCTCAAATAAATAGTATGATAACATAACTTGCTCAATAATATACTCACTTTTTTTTTATGTTATCGCATTTTTTGTGTATGTTTGTTATCTCCTTGTCATGCATATGTGTTGCAAGTTCATTTTTTTTAGCGTAATTTGAGTTCAATTGTTACAAAGATCGAATGGTGCAGAGGATGGAGAGTATTCCTCAACAAGAGAATGAGTAATCACTTTACATTCGTTTGTTAACTCGTTTCATACATGTACATATTTTTCACTTATTATTTCTTCATTTTACAAGTATGATTGTGCTATATTTGTCTTACAATATATGCAGTACTTGCAGAAACTAAAAATTGAACTTTATGAATATATGTGTTTATATGTCAGTTGTTCACTAGTTTGATATGTTCATTATAGTTTGTTGTTTGCTAATAAAGGGTTATTTTCAGCAAAATGTCACAGATATAAGGAATTATATCATCAAGTTCTGCAAGCACATGAAGAAAATGGCTTCCAAAGATGCAAAAGACAATAAAAAAGGTGGAGACATCAGTTATAGAGGTGTTAGAAGAGTATATTCAGCTAGCTAAGTTGTGGACAATTATGCACATTTGTAATAGATCAAGTTAAACTTACATTTAATTGGATGGATCAAGTTAAACTTTATAATTTAATGGATCAAGTTAAACTTTGACAATAACTTTGTAACGAAGCTCATATATTGAATGTAACTTTGTAATTTTTAAACTTCAAGTTATCTGATTTCTTGCAAACCAATTGTATTTAGTTCTATGTTAATCATATCGACTTGTCTATATATAGAGAAACAATTTTGCAAAATTATTTGATTTTTGCTGATTAGTGGAATTTTTGCAAATATACTTCATGAGATTTCATAATGTATATGCTAACAAGTATGATAAACGCAAATGAATTGAAAATAGTAACCAAAATTAATTACCAAAAAGAAAGTTGGTTGGGGACCACAACAGGTTTATATATGATTCAAACATTTCATAAAAAATAAAAAATATCACATATTTATCATAGTTTTACAAATATAAAAAGTATCATATTTGCGATATCTAGAGATTCACAAATAACTTCATGCGAGAGTGTGCAATATATGTGAAAACATAAGTTATTTGCAAAAATAGTGTAATTGTTTCGCACATAAATTTATGTGATTTCAGGATATAAGATAATATGTTATTTGCGAGAGGTGTTTCACAGATTTTTTATTATATGCGAAAAAGTCAGATATTTGCGATTTTAGTGGTTTCAATTTTACCGAAAAATTGTAACTAAATTTATGCGAGTTTGTAAGGTCTAAATTCACATAAAAAACCCTGTGATTTTATATTTAAGTGGGAGTTGGACCTAGCCAATGGGCGGTATAATTTTATCGCACAAAGGCCTCAATTCGCAGTTGCAAAGGGTAAAAGGGTTCTAATGATGTCGGATATTTGCGATTTTAGACATTGGGATAATATCAAAAAATTTAGAATTTTTAAGGAATTGGGTCAAATGACTTTAAGTACGGTCATTTTTTGTTCTTTATTTGGTACATGAATTTATTCTAGAACTGATATTTATGAACCTCAGCAAATAATCCAAAATGGATAATGAATAAGGTTGGACTATGGCCGATGCACATCGTAGTTCAGTTGGTGAGATAGACGTGTCTAAGTGTTTTTTTAGTCCAATCGTATCTGGATAATGGTAAACTTAGCAAAGCATGTGAGATATTAGTAAGATATTATAAAGTCTCCTTTCAGCATGAAATGGTAAAGACGGATTAAGTACAATCTTATTTGAGTCACCCACATTGCTTTAAATCAGCTGGGTCTTGGACCAAATCCAAGACTAACATCAATATGTAAATGAGTTTTACTTCGGAACCACATCCTATAATATGAAACGGATTTTGGTTGGCGATCTGACCAATACACTTGGCATCATAAGAAGTTTATTTTGGAAATATAACATTTGTTACTTATGAAATTACCAAAAATTTAGCAAGAAGAGTACCGCATGTCAATAAGCTAAACTTTAGAGAAAACTAGTTGGATCTGGACGACAACCCACTTTTGATGTGTCCATATTGAGACTGGACCTAGGTGTCAAAACTTGTCTTAAGGTAGTTTCTAGTTGAATGAAAAAAAAAGGAACAGTATATATTATTCTAGATTGATATATGGCTAGTTTACAGTGCAATTTCACAATCTTAGTAAATGGCATGTTCACATTCACCCTTTATCCAAATTTTAATCCAAAGTCCTAACAACATTAGGAATATAGTGGCATTGATACTCAATGTACCCTCACGTATTGTTTATCATGCATAGAAGTACCAAAAACATTCAAAAGATACTATTACGAGTAACAAGTACTTAAGAAATTTGTCCCGAATACTTGAGAAAATCCATATTAAAAGAAATTCAGTTTAAGCAGATTATAGATGGATAGCAAACTCTGCTTGTAATTTCATTGAAGCTTTCCAATATATATATATATATATATATATATATATATATATATATATATATATATATATAGGAAAACCCGTAGGAGTGAACGACAAAGACATCGGACGCGCATCCAGAATCCATCTATGGGAATTAGCCGCTGTCATCGTCCACCAATAATTGTCTGGGTAGAAAAAACGACATTTAGATGTCATTTTTCACTAACAGTGAATGAAATGTTCGTCCACTGTCACGGGTTACTCTCTCTCTCTCTCTCTTTCTCTCTCTCTCTCTCTCTCTATATATATATATATATATATTAGAAGGATTTGTTAAAAATGCACATACATATATAATAAAAGATGATAAATGGCTATTTGCCAAGAAAATAGTCAGAATTTTTGTTGCATAATAAAATCTTATGATCGAGTATGCCTATCAGCTTGGTTTGCACTTGAGAATTTTAATTTGTTGGTATTCTAATAAATGTATAAATTAAAATTCTATTTCTGCAATTTTGTGCCAAACTTTTCAAAACTTGTATCAATTTGTCTAGAAATAGTATCAGTGTTTGATAGAAACCTACTCTCTCTCTCTCTCTCTCTCTCTCTGTGTGTGTGTGTGGCAAGTTTCTTATCTCTCGTGTGCTGGCCGCCTAACTTTAATAAAGCACGTTCTCTCGACCATTCCGAAATTCTTCATGTTCATGTTTCTGATGCCTGTGGGTGTAGAAAAGCAGCTGACGCATCTGCTGGCAGGCTTCTTTTGGTCTGGGTGTCATCTCAAGGGTAAGCGTCACCTGGTTGGCTGGCGTTCGGTGGTCTTGCCGCGTTCTATGGCCAGTTTAGGTGTTTCTACGTTCAGACTCAAGAGTATAGCCCTGGTCTCTAAGCAATGATGGCTTGCTCATCAACTGGATAATCCTTGTGCTAATTTTCTTCTCTCTAAGTATGGGCATCCTTCTCTCCTTCCGGTCTTCCTACGCTCGTGGCTTGGAGCATTTTTCCACCTGCGTAAGTCATGGTTGTCGGCTTTAGCTTTCTTCAGTGACAATTTTGATGATCCTGTCGATATTGGTAACTGGGTGCATTGGGCTATTGCTCCTACCGGGAAGTTCCTGATCAGCAAAGTTTATAGATCGTTGCTTCTTCCGGGGGCGGCCTGGTTGCCTGAATCTGCGCTTTGGGCGAAGGGCCCTTCACCCGTTCTCGGGTTCTGGCTTGGTTCATCTTGCACGATAAGGTCCAAACTCACTCTACCTTAAAGAGGTGGGGCTTCCAACTTCTGAGCTGGTGTGTGCTTTGTCATGCTGCTGAAGAATCCTCGTTCCACCTCTTCTTGGGTCCAGTCTGCCTTCGACGCAGTAAGCGGTGGGGGTCAATCTAGAGGTCATTGTTGTTTACCACTTGGTGGTTCGTTTGGATGGCGTGCAATGATGCCCTTTTTCGAGAATCTTCGGTTGACATTAATCATCTTGCTCAAAAAATCCTAGTGAACGTTTACGCGATTCTGCATATTCATCTTCCTGATCTAACGTTTCCTCTTGTTGTCGCTCTGCTCTCTCTGAATTTTATTGGTTTTGCGGCTCCTGCGTGAGCTGCTTTTTTTCATTTGTTTGGCTCCTGCTTGTTTCTGTTTTGTTTTTATTTTTATGTTTTTGTTCTCTTTGGGTTTAACTTTGTTGACTCTTTTCCAGTTCCTCTCTCTCTCTCTCTCTCTCTCTCTCTCTCTCTCTCTCTCTCTCTCTCTCTCTCTCTCTCTCTCTCTCTCTCTCTCTCCATACATATATGTATATGTAGGGGTGTCAATGGTTTGGGTTTACCTAGACCCAACCAGTACCAAACCCTGTAGGGTTTGGGTATGGTGATAAATAAAATGACCCGAGTTCAGACCCGAAAGTCTTATTAATACATGAATCTGGGTATAGTTTGTGAAATTTTATACCTGACCCGAGTTTCGATTAAGACCCACAAATTTTCAATGTAAAAATGATAAAAAAAAATATTATTTTATAGGGTATGGCCCAGGTATGGTTTCTCTTATGGTGAGTCCGATTAGACCTGGGTTAAGACTCGATACCATACTTGAAAATCAAGGTCAGGTCTGATTTCACCCGGGTCCGAAACAAACCGGACTCGTCACAGCCCCTACATATATGTATCATTTATTTGCTAAAGTCGTTGGTATATACAAATGACTTAAAAAATCCTACTATTTTTTATTTTTCGTATGTAATTCTGACCTCATGAATGTGATCAACATGCTATGTTTAGTGCATATTAGCATTTGAATTTCCAACACCAAAGAATATTTCTTCGGTGCTTGAAAAATCAACAGCCATTTCAACTCCTGTGAAATCGATCATACTGAACACATCTATGATGTCAAAATGAGTCAAAACTGCTCTCATCATCAATCTCAAATAGGTTGTACTTGCAAGCAATTGTAGCATGATCAAAGATACAAGGATTGCTTAAGGGTTTGGCGATATAACAGAGGCCAATGACAACGCAGGAAGGTGGGCCCATCAAGTGACCTGGTTCTCGGTGAAGGTTCATTCATCATCAAAAAAGAAAAAAAGAAAATTGCAGGCAAACAGCATTATGAGTGGGGCCCTTATTCTGTTGTTATGGGGCCCATGGAATGCTGTCATGTGATTGTCCTGTGTCACATAAGCAAGCCCTACACTGTAACGATACAAAAGCATAAAATATATATATATAATAGTTTTTATAGCGTTAACAAGGCAGCAAGTGCCATATTTTTTTAAGAAATATAGTTCCATTCAACAAAGTATATATAAGGAGCTTGGTGACGAAGGATCACCAAGATTCTATTATATATAAAAAAAGGACACAGTAGAGTATCAAATACAA
The DNA here is from genome assembly GCF_984573655.1 of Nuphar pumila. Lineage (NCBI taxonomy): Eukaryota > Viridiplantae > Streptophyta > Magnoliopsida > Nymphaeales > Nymphaeaceae > Nuphar > Nuphar pumila. The sequence goes on along the minus strand of NC_143264.1, from coordinate 68,734,126 downwards.
ACAGAAAATAGGAGAGAAGTTCTCGGACGTCATGCTGCAGGGACCCCGCCTTACCAAATTCTGCGCACTCCAACCCATTGCAAACCTAAACCCGGCCACTTTTAACTGCAACTGCTCCAGCAGCTGGCCCTGGACGAGCCGGCGTAATAGGAAATCTGGATTCTTCTTCCCCTGAAAAATCTTATTGTTCCTTTCTAATCATACCACTGAAAATATTTCAACTTTTGAAACTGCCAAGATAAATCAAGATGCTTTCAAAACATTGCCAACATTTGTAACATATATTATATTGAGATAAAAGTGTTGAAGGAGATTATATCGGGAAAACGCTCATAATTAACTTCAGGCGCGTGTCAGAAGATGGCTGACACGGCTTATTATTCAAGCTCACTTCTCACGTGAAACTGTGGTTCACAAGAGCAGTAATAAACCTGGACAATTGGACCAAGCTAGCGATCAACATCATGGGCTTATCATACTGAAAGCGTCTGCACACCCATTAATCGTCATACTCCAACGTTACAGTTGAAAGGAAGGGTGGACTCGGTGGCACCAACTCTGGGCTCCACCACCACTTACCATGCACCACCTATTGGCTAAGTTCGGCTAATGAAAGAAGATATGGCCCACCGTGGGGCTCCGCGTGGTTGGTAGGAGTTGTCAGTGCAGGTCTCCATGTGATGGGATATTGCAGGTTCAAAATCCCAGTGGTACGATTGAATAATAACTGGTGGGGTCTGCCTAACCTTAGCTTGCCTTTCAAAAAGATATGGCCCCCCGGCCCCTCCGGGTGTAGGCCAAGCTAGTTCATGCCTTGTTATCTCGACACAATCTTTATAAAGTTGTCTTTTTTTTCTTTTTCTTTTTTATAAGAATGAGGAAACTTATCTAAGGTGCCATACTGTTCCAAGTGGGTATGAATCCCATTCTTTTGTTTATATAGAAAAACCTCGGGTTCGCTGCCCGCCATTAGGAAGCTGTTTGCATCTCTGTTCAGTTTCATTCATCCCCCATCTTTATACCCCTCTTCAATCTTATGATGCAAGTTGCTTTGATCAAATCTGACCCCTATTGAAGAGTTCAGCACGGTCGATTTAATAAGAATCAACTCTTGGGTCGTATTTTTTCAGCAAAAAAGTATTCCTTAAATCAAAACATTTTGTGTTTTATCGACCACTAATTTTTGAATCGTCGAAAAATCCGGCACATAAGTCAGATTTTCGGCGAATTTAAATGTCTGATCTTCACTAACCGAATGATGTAAATCACATCTAAGGAGTCCAATTTTGATAAAAAACAACTTGCATCAATGAAATCCCAAGGAGGGTCATAAGATAGGGATGACTTTGGGGGATGATTAATTGGAACCGATTTTCATTCCCATTGCTTAAAGACGAGTGCCTACACAGCAAATTGCTTGTGCCTTGAGTAACAGACTACACACACCTTTTAAGTAAATAATCTTTTTGTTTGCCCAAAGCCTGCTGCATTTTTCACTCCACATGGCTTTCTCTGTACTAAGTTTCCCAAAATTAGAACTTTAAGAAAATATCGGGTTTTGGATTTTGGATTTGTACATTTATGCACTGAATCTCATCATTAGCATTATCTGTTATGATTGATCGATTTCCACACCGAGACCTAATTATTGGAAAGGGGGACCAGGACCATGCATTGAATACTGAAGAATTGATAGATATCTGCAAGCGATTCATGCGTTGCACCTTACCGGGTGGAAAACTGTGCCCATGTTTGGATATGAGTGGAAAACCTTTCCCATTTTTTCACTCAAATGGAGAGACCACGAACTCCAACATTTTCTATCATGGCAAAAGCGTTGTAGCGTACTGAAAACTTGATAATTGTAAACAATTTAGAGACCACGAACTTGGTCACATTTGGAACACCACTAATGCTTGGTGCGCGTTCTTACAACTAAATATAAACTTGGCATGGATGGGAACGCTGGATCACAGCTACAAACTTTCAATCGAACCCCTAGTTGGTGCACCAACTTGATTTAAAAAACATCACTCTTTTTGTATAAGAAAAGGTTCATCGAAACACTTGAAGGCTAGGCTAACGAGCTGGTTGACAAACCTAGGGGTGTCAACGGGTCGGGTTTGGTTCAGACCCAGGTGGAATCAGACTTGGACCCAGTTTTTGGATATGTATCGGGTTCAGATCCGAGTCTACTATAAGAAAAACTATACCCAGACCCGAAAAGAACTACATGAACCAGACCTAGATCATACCCGGTAAAACCATATTTTTTATCATTTTTACATTGAAAATTTGCAGGTCTTTATCGGAATTCGGGTTGGGTCCAGGTCTGGTATAAAATTTCACAAACTATGCTTGGTCAATGTATTAATCAGACCTTTGGGTCCGAAACTGGGTCATAATCGAGTCTTATTAATTATTTATCACCAAACTCAGACTCTATAGGATTTGACTCGGGTCGAGTCTAGGTTAAACCCGACCCGTTGACACCCCCCTACACACCCTTCCTATAAAGATATATGGAAGACCAACTTGACTAACTTGGTCACTCGAAATGCCAAAATTGTAAATTGAAACTTGTCCTGAACTGCTCGAAACTAATCAAAGCCCTTGGGGATAAGCATTCAAGCAAGTCAAAATTTCAATTTGGTGCACCGATTTGATGGATTGTACATGCACTTTTTTCACTTAAAAACTGGACCCAAGATATCTATGAGCAAAGGCCAAGTGTCCCCCCAACACCATGAAAAGTCGAGCCCACCGGGAAGACCAACCTGTGCTGCTGGGTTCTGTGGATAATTAATTTGGGAACTTGACACTGCACCTAGATGCATCGACAAGATGACACTGCCACGATGGTGGTGCTATCGTTATCGGTGACATGGGAGGGCTGCACCTTATCCTGGCGCTGTTACTAGTGCTGCTTTAATACCGTCATTATCATCATTGTCCACATCATTGTCATTATATATGGACTCCATCCACATAGCCATTATTCGTCATTATGGTCATCGCGTGCTCACGTACAGACACATGTATCATAGTCACAAATATTCTCTTCAAATCCACCTTTTTATTTTATCCAGGTAAATTCTCATAACATAAAAATGCTGATAAAATAATCATAAATTGAATTTGTATGATATATATAAAAGGTTAATCTAACATTAAACTAGATTCAACCTTATTAAAATGACTAAAACATTATTAAAATAATGATATTTTTAAAATTATAAAGTTACTTTTTGAGGTAAAAAAGATGAATTTAATTGCTTTGTAAAGTTACTTTTTTGAAAAAAAGTGTTTGGTTATTCAATTCTCTTAAGTTCAAAAGACTTATAATGCCCAAAAAATATAATGTATTTTAAAAAAATACTATTCTTTCAAAGGTATTTTATTCAGTTTAATATGATTGAATCCATTTATAATGTTAAACAACCTATATATATATATATATATATATATATATATATATATATATATATATATATATATATATATATATATATATATATATATATATATATATATCAAGAATCCATTTAAGAAAAATATTTTTTTTATGAAACTTTGAAAACCAAGATAAGGAATTATCTTTTTAGCCAGCAATAAAACACATTGTTTTACAACACAGGAAGTTACATTTAAAAACTTTCAAAGCGCTGTAATATGCACCCAAATTCATTAGATCTTTGGTTCAAATCATTCAATCTTGGATCCAAATCATATAATTTGAGATTGACGAGGAGTTGGCCAATGATGCTTGAGCATATACTTGTTTTGAGTGCTTATTTATTTTTCTATTGGTATCTATAGATTGATCACAAGTTGAAACATGGTTAGAGCACTTTTTTTTCATGAGGAATGGGGAAACGACCCTCGGGATCAAAGACCTCATTGAGCTGGCTATGCCTACGATCACTTTCCCAACGGTGTAAACCTGTGACACACCCCTTTCCCGGGAGAATCACCTTGTTTTAACATGAGCAAGGGACATAATGCCCTTACCCCTTATATGCAAAGTGCGGATGTCTAGTGGCCAAGGCCCCCCTCCCACTGCACCAAACCCTTTGGGCTATGGTTAGAGCACTTTTGTGACTTTTACTTATACTTATTGCTGTCTCAATGTACATTGATCTTAGATTCTCAATACTTATGTGGCTTCATCCTTGCAGAGATGGTGAACTGATCTCTGTCTCAATTTTTTGCTACTTAGATGCTTTAAATAGTTATCCACTCCACTGTGGGCATGATAACTTGTTCACTAAAGGTGCGAGGCTATCATGAGCAGTTGCAATAATTGGGTCCATTTATTTCCCAGTATAGTTGATGCTATCACACAAATTTGTACTCAATTCGATGTAATTGTTTGATTTTAAAGATCTTCTATAATTTCGCATTAGAGGGGTCATTTCTTTGTTTTATCTAACAATTAATAACTTGTTATTTTTAGATAATACTATATATAAACAATGCTCATAGAGTCTTATTAAAACCAAGAAATATAGACTTGTCTGCCATGTGAATTTGATTTTCAAAGTTTAAATATATTACTCCAAAAAGAGGCTCATGTTTTTACTAAAATGCATTTCAATACCTAACTTTTCATTGAAATTTTCAAAAAAGACCTCAGTTGGAGTAATGCAGGTTAAGTTTGAGTTGCATATAATAAAATTAGTGGTCGATCATATTCCACAATAAAACAGTCAACACCTTTTCAAACCAAAGGTTAAAAATTGATGTTTAATATAAATATTAACCATGAAAATAACTTTGGATTTGTATTTGACAGTTACAGAGGAAAGTTGTGTCCTAAAATGCATGTCTCTTTAAAAAATATGAGACTATTTGGATATGAGGCGAGAGGCAGTACTCTAAATGAAATATTCCTTTTTATAAAATAAAACCTGAGCTAAAACTGTTTACATTATTTGCTTTTTTTTCAAACTCATTTTTTGTGTTGTTTTCTTCATCCATCTTTTGGAATGCAAAACATTGTCAACTCACTCAAAACACAGCCATCTTTTTTACAGAAAATTATGAAAACACAATTAATTAAAGAAATATCAAAACAAGCATGCTTCTTTCTATCGATGAGCATCATAACAATTTTCCCTTTAAGAAGAAAGAAATGATGAAAATTGTCGTTTCATAATCAACATATTAGTGCAAATCAAACTATAGATTAACATAATAATCATGATTAACAGTTGATTAAAACCGAAATAGGGTATATGCATGTCGAGTTTCATATTATACCACAATCCAGAAAGAGACAACAGAATAAACATATGCATAGAATAGAATAACAACATCAAATACAATATGTCAGTATTCTGTTATAGGCTAAGGTGTATAAAATACTCCCCTTAGAGAAGATTCACCCTCACATACGGTGCAAAAAGGGTCCAGTGTCCTTCCCTCAGGATACAATAGCCGCAGTGATCTAGATTGGTGCACTCCGATGGTAGATCGTCCTTCAAAAACAACCTCAAGAACTGCAACGACAGAACTCTTGGTTTCAGAAAAACATGAGAGAGAGAGAAGGTGAGGGAACTGCGGAATCGTCTGTCCCTGGTTGAACCCCTCTAACCACGTTTTATAGAAACTGAAAGGACGTGGAAGAGATTTGTCCAAAGAGACATGACTATAGATGAGATGCCCCTTCCTAACCGACATGAGTTATCCATTCTGAATAGACATGTACCTATAACAGGACTCATCTGAGTCACCCATTCTGAACAGATGTGTCTCTGTAACAGAATAGTCCCCTTGATTTAATCCAAAAAAAAAAATAATGCGGAACAAAAAGATTATTGGACTTAGAATGGATATGGCCCTAAAGGGCCAATTACTCGAACCAGACTGGTCTGGCCTGGCATGACACAGCATGGCGCGGCGGGCGAGCAAGCACACACGCACACATATATGGTAGCCATCCCACTCCCTTGTTTTTTTGGAACAAGTGTTAGAATCGCCATGTATGTTATAAAGCCCACAACCTTTTTGAGATTTTTTAATATGGGACTATTTCACATCATCAAAGTCCAAACACACTTCATAAAGGAGTGGTCCCTCCCACATATTTTCTTTATTTGAATTCCCTCATCATCTCTTCCTACATCCAACATTCTCCCACAAATTCAAAGAATGAAAACAGGAGAAAACAAAGATGCAAGATGGAGTAATCTGCAACAGGACATATCATGCTTTCAGAAATGGTACATTCTGGTTTGAACCACTATCTTAGTTGACTAACTTTACCCCTAATGGAACGAAGTGAACTAAAGTCTTAAACTTGAACCTTTGATGTAGAAGTATCCATTAGCAACAACACGATAAAGATTTTGGTTGTAATCTTTAAGGGCAGCGCGTTAATGGCCATGCGCCCTAATCCTGTTTCATGAGTGACTTCAAGAATAACCCAATTCCTTAAACTGCGTTGCGGCCACACAGTCATACTCACATAGGTGGGCTTCTTCAGAGATGCACTGCTAACATCTTGCCTAGAAAACTTTGAACCTATTCAGAGTTTTAACTCTTTCTTTACTTGCAGCTACAACACCTTTCCAGAGTAATCAGGGGAAAAGACACAGATACATAGTATCACATTAAGAAGGTGTTATCCAATTCACTCTACAGCTTGTTATTATCACATTGAACCTATTTTGTGGGATCTCTACTCAGATAGGTTGGGTTGCCACTGTAGGTGAATTACTGATGGGTTTCAGTCTCATCCTCTCTCTGGATTTCATGACTAATGACTTATCTAGTTCTTTTGTTAATGGATCAGTTATGTTCTCTTTGGATCCAACATAGTCTATAGCAACCACTAACTGAGACACCAGTTTCCTTATAGATTTTATTTTGACTTGGTTGTGTCTTCTCTGCTTTTGATTAGATTTTGTGCTTTTGATTTTTGCAATTGTAGTCATATTGTCACAATGCACAGATATGACAGGAATTATTTTGCTTATTAAAGAAAGTTCCTCAAGAAATTCCTTTAACCATTCAGCTTAAATTTCTGTGATATCTAAAGCACAGAGCTCAGTCTCAAAAGTAGATCGTGACAAGATGGTATGCTTTACTAATCTCCAGGCGACTACGTCGTCACCTAAGGTAAATATATACCCTGTTATGCCATAGCTCCTAGAGTTCATGGCTATTCAGCTCGCATTACTATATCCCTCAAGAACGACAGAGAATCTCTGGTAATGCAAACTCAAGGAGATAGTTCTTTTCAAGTACCTAAGCACCCTGTCCAATGCCTTCCAATGAGTGTGATTTGGACAAGTTGTGTATCTACTTAATTTTGTCACCGAAAATGAAATATCCATTCTCGTGCAATTTGCAAAATACATCAAACTTCCAATAATCTGAGAATACTTTAATTGAGATACAGGGACACCAGTCGTATTCTTATAAAGAGGAGTAGAAGGGTTATATGGAGTTGCTACAGATCTTCTTTGGTTATAGCCAAATTTCTCAAGTACTTTCTCAATAAAGTGAGATTGAGAAATAACTATCCCCGTAGTTGAACGAGTCAGCTGTAAGCCTAAGATCATATTTGCAATTCTCATATCTTTTATATCAAATTTACTACTAAGAAACGACTTCGTCTTATTCACAATTTCCATATTGGAACCAAACACTAGAATATCATCTACATACAAACATAAAATGATACATGCATCACTTTTAACTTTGCAATAAACACATTTATCAGATTCATTGACAACAAAGTCAAATGATAAAAATAACTTTATCAAACTTCTCATGCAATTGTTTGGGGACTTGTTTTAGTCCATATAACAAGTCTACAAATTTTATTTTCATTATCAGGAGACACAAAACCCTCAGGTTGATCCATATAGATCTCTTCTTCAAGATCGTCATGTAAAAAGGTAGTCTTCATGTTCATTTGATGAACTGAGAGGTCATAAATGGAGGCTAGTGCAATAAGTACCATAATTGTAGTCATCCGAGTAACAGAAGAATAGGTGTCAAAATAATCTATTTCTTCCTTTTGTTTGAACTTCTTGGCAACTAGTCTAGCTTTGTACTTATCAATGGATCCATCTGGTTTTAACTTTTTCTTAAAGATTCATTTGCACCCAATAGTGGAGCTACCACGAGGGAGGTCAATAAGTTTCCAAGTACCATTAGAGATAATGGAGTTCATTTCACTCTTTATGGCTTCTTTCCAATGTCTTGCTTTAGAAGAAGTCATTGCATCACGAAAAGTGGGAGGATCATCATTGATAAGGTAAGTGATATAATCACTTTCCAAATCCTTGGCAATCCATGGCCTCTTGCTCCTTCTTGGTTCAACCACTTTCTCATACTCAATTGGTTCAGAGTGGGAACAAGATGACCCAACCCCCATATTTGTTATCCTTTTCACACATTCTGGAATGGAATCAAAAGTTGAAGGTACATCTAAAGAAGAAAGATTCTGAGGTACACCAACTTTCATGGGAAATACATCCTTAAAGAATGTAGCCACTCGAAGCTCAACAATAGAGTTTACATCTATACCAGATATTTTAGACTTAATTACTAAGAACTTATAGGCATAGTTGTTCTCTACATAACTCAAAAAGACAACGTCTACAGTTTTAAGATCCAGCTTCTTCCTGTTGTTCTCTGAGATAAGTATCTTTGCAAGTCACCCCCACACTTTGAGGTATTTTAAGCTAGATTTCCTATTTCTTCAGTGTTTAAATAGGCTACTATCTTTATGCTTCTGAGAAACACTATTCAGAATATGGCAAGCCATATTCAGAGCATCTCTCTACATATAGGTAGGTAATCTGTAACTCTCAAGTAGAGCATTTATCATGTTAGTTAGGGTTTTATTCTTTCTTTCTACAATTCCATTAGATTGAGGAGAATATGGAGCGGTAAACTCATGAACTATGCCAACGGATTTGCAATATTTATCAAGTTTGTTAGACGTATATTCTTTCCCTCTATCAGACCTCAATCTTTTAAGTTTTCTATCAGTTTGTGTTTCTGTTTCATTCTTAAAAATAAGAAACTTATCAAAAGCTTCAGCTTTTGATTTTAGCAGATACACATAACAGTATTTAGAGCCATCATCTATAAAAGTGATAAAATATCTTTTATGATTTCTAGTTAACACTCTATTAAACTCACAGATATTTGTGTGCACCAGATTCAATATTTCAGAATCTCTAATAGTCAGATGGAATGGTTTCCTACTTTGTTTTGCTTGCACACAAATCTCACATTTTTTAGTTTTATCTATGGAATGTTCAAGAATCATTTTCAAGTTCATCATGTATTTTACAGAATTAAAATTCACGTGACCCAATCTATTATGCCATAAATCAGATGATTTTATATTATAAGCAACATTAGACAATGAATCAAAAGAAATAACATTCTCTAATTTATTACTGCAAACATGTTCAACGCAAATTTTAAACAAACCATCATCTAAATACCTCTTGCCAATAAATATTTCAGAATATAAAATAACAACTTTATTATATTTAAAATTAAATTCATAACCCTCTCTAACTAGACATGAACCACTTAAAATATTCTTTCTAACTACAGGCATATGGTGCACTCTATATAAAGATAAAACTCGTTCTGAAAGAAACTTCAAGTCCATGCATTCAATTCCTAACACATTTGCAGTCGTGGAGTTGCCCATAGTCATAGATTTGTCTGCAGCAGTCTGGTATGAGACAAAGACAAACTTATCAACACAAATGTGCATATTAGCCCAAGTGTCAACCAGCCACTCAGTTGGCTCATAAACCTGATAGATTTGCAGGTTAACAGAAACATACCCAATACTGCTCTCAACGACCTCAGTCACCATATTGACTTGAGGCGTTCTATCTGTGGTCCCATGAGACTTGGCCTTTTTGGAAGGACATTCCTTAGCCCAGTGCCCAACCTGTCCATAGTTTCAGCATGGTTTGTTCTTTGCCTTCTTTTGAATTTTTGCCTTAGGTTTAAATTAATTTTTTATTGTAGGTTTCACTTTTTGTCCCTTGCCTTTAAAAGATCTGACCATCATATTCACTTTAGGCTGTTCAGTTGGCATCATAACTTGTTTTTTACTCCTATGCTCTTCCTCAATGGCTATAGCTACCATAAGATCATCCAGGGAGATCTTTCCTCTACGGTGCTTGAGAGACATACCAAAGTCTACCCAAGACTTAGGAAATTTTTTCACAATGGTCATGACTTGAAACTTCTCAAAAAGTTTCATATCAGCCTCAGTCAAACTGTGAAGCAACAGTAGAAACTCGTGTGCCTGTTCGGTGACCGATTTGCCCTCAATCATTTGATATTTCAGAAACTTGACAACCTAGTACTTTTCAAGACATTGGTCTTCAATATTATATTTTTTGTCAAGTTGATCTCATAAAGCTTTAGCAGTGGTAGACGAGGAACAATATACATCAAATAAAGTGTTGGACAGAACTAACAGAATGTAACCACGATATATATCATCCTTCTCTTTCCACTCTATTGCCGCATTAACAGCAGCAAGATCAAGATCAGTCTCAGAAACCGAAGGGCATTCGAGTTCTAGGACAGATAGCAGGCCTATAGTCATGAACCAGATTTTCATGCGTTGTTGTCAGCGCTTGAAATTCTGACCGGTAAATTTTTCAGGCATTCTGAACATGTCTACTTTCCGTATAAAACCTGATGCAATTGATATGCTTAAAATATTCTCTAAGACTAATGGAAATTTTTGTTTCATAATCAGCATATTAGTACAAATCAGATTATAGATTAACATAATAATCATGATTAACAGTTGATTAAAACCAAAATATGGTATATGCATGTTGAGTTCCATATTATACCACAATCCAGAAAGAGATAACAGAATAAACATATGCATAGAACAGAATAACAACATCAAATGCAACATGTCAGTATTCTGTTATACGCTAAGGCGTATAAAATACTCCTCTTAGAGAAGATTCGCCCCCACATACGGTGCAAAAAGGCTCCAGCGTCTTTCCCCGAGGATACAATAGCCGCAACGATCAGGATCGGTGCACTCCGATGGTAGATCGCCCTTCGAAAATAACCTCAGGAACTACAACTGTAGAACTCTCAATTTCAGGAAAGCAAGAAAGAGAGAGAGAAGGTAAGGGAACTGCGGAATCATTTGTCTCCAGTTAAACCCCTCTAACCACATTTTATAGAAACTGAAAGGACGTGAAAGAGATCCATCCAAAGAGACATGACTTTAGATGAGATGCCCCTTCCAAACCGACATGAGTTGTCTGTTTTGAATAGACATGTCCCTGTAACGGGACTCATCTGAGTCATCCATTCCGAACAGATGTGTCTCTGTAACGGCGTGGCGCGAACCCGAATTTCTATGTAGGTTATAAAGCCCACAACCTTTTTGAGATTCTTCAATATAGGACTATTTCACGTCATCAAAGTCCAAACACACTCCATAAAGGAGTGGTAACCCCCCCCCCCCCCCCCCCCCCCACCCACCCACCACATACACACACACATAATTTCTTTATTTGAATTCCCGCATCATCTCTTCCTGCATCCAACAAGAAAAACCAACAGGGGCTCTGACAGTCTGGTAGGTGCAGTTTGTGCAAGTCACCATGTGATGAAACATTGAAAGTTCGAACCCCACCGGTATATGGGTGGGTTTATAACTGCCTGATATTATGAACAGGCCTCTGGCCTGTTTGAGCTGGCTTAATGCTATTTGTGAAAAGGAGGGGGGGGCGTAATTCTCCCCAGCTCTGTTACGGAAAAAAGAAAGAAAGAAAGAACAAGGTGCACCCAAACAAATTCTTGGTCTCACCGATTGAATTGTATCAATTCTTCCTATCCTCTTTAATACAATATTCTGAATTGCCTTTCTTTCAAAAAAGAAATTCTTTGTCTCTAAGAAAGGATCTAGTGACATATATTCCGAAACGCATTTCTTCTTTATTTTGACATCTGCACCATCCATCCTGGTGATCAACAGAAACAACCACTACAGTGAAAACACTTATTCACTCTCGCATACTAATTGCGCCTGTGAAAGCTTTAACGGGGATGCTTTCACTGGCACAGTGATTACGCCAGTAAAATCTTTTACTAGTGCAAAAGCTGGGCCAATAAGTCTCGCTTTCCCTGTAGTGAGCTATTGATGACATTATTGGGGTGGTGGGTGGGGGGTGCGTGAACTGTGGGGATGAATGTCAGGGGTAGTAGAGATGTCAAAACACCAACAAAACGTGTTTTGGCATATCATCTGATTCGTGCTCTTTTTCCAATTCTAGCAGCATTAGGTCACTCTCGATCAATTCCATAAGAATATGGCAGTTTGGTGTGGAAGCTGTCGGCGCTAAGTTGGAAGAGGACAGGACAGCCGAGAAGCGACACTTATTGGTCCTCAAGTGTGAAGTTTGGCAATCACATGACACAACAGCACTCACTCCTTATGCACTTTGAAAGGAGTGCTAGCCCCACCTCATGGCTTACACCAAATCTCTCTTTATGCCTGATCATTTATTTGGTTTTGTAACGTAGACAACATATATATGCCCACCAAGTCGAGTCAGGCGTCTAAAACTTTACCTGTCTTGTTAAGAAAAAGGATGGTAGCGAGATGGGATCGGGTGATATCGAAGATCATTATCACGATGATATGATTTTCAATATCCACCTTTTATCCGTCCTGGTGGATCAAGGGCCGACTGCCGAATCCTCCACTGTGAAAAGAGATTTGGGGGACTTATCGTCCATTGCAAATCACTAGAAAATCACCATTTCAATATTATTTGATCCAAAATGCATCGTAGCCATCCAACCAACCTAATGCATCTTCGCCGTCAACATTCTCACCTCTTCACACAGAGGGAGGATCAGGTGCAATGTGATTGCATAATTTTAGTGTACTGCTGCACCAGATGCCCTCATTCATACGTATGATCTTGACCATCCATATGCATTTGGTTTGGTTGGACGATTAGGATCGACATATGAAGTGCACAACATCATGTTATAGGATATAATCTTTTTTCCCTCAATCTTTTCCAATCCAAGAACTAGTAATGTGCTGGTGCACTGCAGAGAGAGAGAGATTTTGTCAAGCATTTTTTCTTTGAAAAATATGTAGAAAGGAAAAGAAAACATACAAAGTATGATCATTCATATATAGTTTACACTTAAACAAGCTGCATATAATAATTTAAATAAATAAAAGTAGAAAAATGAGTCGATAATACAACAAATTTTTAAAATAATGTAAAAAAAAGACCGAAACATGGTCAGTCAATCAATTAAGTGGAACATTTTATCTGTTAAATCCGTGATTTTTTTTTTCAATAAGCAAGCTGGGGTTGGGCAGACTCCTGCCAGTATATTAAAAACTATCAACAACTACACAAAAGGAGAGCATCCTACAAAACTGGATGCCAATCCTGAGGTTGGTTTTGCCAAATCCGGTCACAAATAGAATTTAATTACTATATGTGCAAGAAAACATGCCAGTTCATTGTTGAATCTATGAATGAAACGGACCTGGCTTCTATAAAACGAGAGTAGATTTTGGTTAAGAGATGTAGGAGTACGCTCTGGATGAGTTGAACTTGGTCGCACCTGGAGAGTTCCACAATTATGGCCTTTGATGTGGGGATAAGGCCTAGAATCTTAAACCAGAAGGACCATTCCCGATCCTTCAATGAAGCCTCCCCAAAAACCCATCCTGCATACAAAAAGCATCTTGGATTTGGATTCCACAAACCAAACAGACCTAAAAGCCAAGGAGTCATCCAAAGTAAACCACATCAGGCTGATCAAGTCCCTTACAATTGACAGAGAATCATTTGAAGCTCAGCGGTCTAATCCAGCACTAGCACTGTTCAGGCTTGCCTGTGTCATAGTTCTCTTGGTATTTGCCACCCACACCCAAGCCCTTATAGAGCCCATCCACCAGATAAACTGTTAAAGGCATCCCCATGTCCAGTGAGAATCGAACTTGAGGGGAAGGGGTCCACACCTTCTCTTTGTAAAAAAATGATGTCAAAGAAAAAAAAACAGTGAAGAAGAATTCTCATTTTTCTACTGTTCATTTTACAAAATACAGTGTAAAATAAAAGATAATGACAACAGATCACCGACCTCTATCATATCCTTAACTTTAAGCGATTCACAATGATCCTTCATATTTATTATAGTAAATGAGATAAATTTAACAAATCTAACACTCCCCAAGCCATGTTTCAAGAAATGAAAGGTTAGATTGAAGGCAAGGTAGAATCATGCACTGACCATGAGCTTTCTTGTTTCAGTTACAAGGTTCATCATCATATAAAAAGTTGCCCAAAGATCTTGAATTCCAGGAGTAAAAAACTGCTGAAGGCTGGACTATTGTTTTTGTGTGGTTGACAAACCTTTCTTTTCTTTTTTTTCTTTTTCAGGAATGGCAATCATTAATTTTGAATTACACTATTTTCTTTCTTTCGGTTTAAGAATATTTAGGACCATCGTTTTTTTGTTAAAACAGTTTTTTGGTTTATAATTACCATTATATCCTTTAAAATAATTAGCCTCTGGACAAGAATTGAAGCTTCGTAGAAATCACCCAAATGGATCCCATCAAATAAAAAGCATCTTGGATTCATTTGGAAACCCAAATGGATCCCACTAAGCAATATAACATTTGGATTCATTTACAAGATCCAAATGGATCATAATAAAGAAAATATGGATGTGGACCCATTTGAGTCCCATATGGATCCTATCTAATAAAGAAGGATTTGGGTCCATTTAGGACCCAAATACATCCATTATATATATAATATTACATAGGGTTTTGGATTTGATGAGACCCGAATGGGCTCCCCAAATCCAACCCAAAGTTTATTTGGCTTGGGTCCAAAATAGAACCCAAACCTCTTTTCATCTCAAACATTACCCCTTAATGTTTGAAATTTTTTTGTCCCTCTTCTCTTCCACGAACCAGCTCCACCACTGGCATCCTTGTCAACGTTGCCACCCCCCCCGGAATCCCTTGCCTCGCAAAGTGTCCAACATCGTCAGCCCTCCCATCCCCCTCTCTTTATCTCGTGGAATCGCCAGAGGACCAGGACGGCATCGCCCGACCTCCTGTCTCTTGTCTCCTTGATTCACGGACAGTGGGGGTCACCTCCCCCGCTATTTGCAGACCTGGAAAGGCAGGGGTTATTTCCGCCCCTGTTGTTTGTGTTCCCTTGTGACTTACGTTGTACAGTTGCGCTTAGAGTCTGTTTTGTTTTTGTTGAGTCTGATGTAAGATGCTTGGTTCAGGTGAATCAATACCCCGAAAGGGCAGCCCATATACTTGAACTGTAATAGCCTGCGGGCAAAATTGTGAATGAAGTAAATGCGTTGAGCTTTCTTTTGTTCACCCTCGTTGTGATTGCTTCTTGTGATTGCAATTTCTCTCCCTCTATTCTCTCTTGCACTCTGATTACAAGCTTCCGCGATCGGCAAGCGAGCTAACTAGTAGGCTTGCGCCGGTGAGGAAGGACCGTCGTGCCGCGCTGGCCCATTGAAGGAAATAGGCATGTGACAAGTGGTACCAGAGTTTGTTCTCGTGTTGGGGAAGGGACTCTGGAGTCGGTGTTGACAGACACGCCAACAGGCTGCGATTTGTGAGCAAGACATCGTGACGCCTTATCAAAACTTGCGCAACACCAAAGGCAAGGCAGTTGCCGAAGATGAGGAGATGGGTTCACCTCGGGGCCAAGAAGAGTTGGCTGCAACTGTTAACAAGCTGGTGGAAGAGGTGACTTCGCATGAGGAAGCAATTTCACGCGCATGTGAATCATTCAATTGAATGAATGATGTGGTGGAGAGACTGCAAGAGCATGTAACCTTATTAATGGGACAGGTCACTTCATTGACGACTACAGTGGCCGATTTGCAGACTGAAGTAGGAGAGCTTCAGTTGAAGAATCGTACATTGCAGCGGATGGTGACCCTAAATGGCGGAAATGGTGAGAGGACATCAAGGATTGTTGTGTCAAGACCCGCAAAATTCAATGATTCTCGTGACAGCAAGACCATTGAGAACTTCTTGTTCTAAGTAGAAGACTAATTGGATATCCAGAATGTGACCCTTGAAGATCTGAGGATTAAGGTTGCAGCGGCCTTACTTGATGGAGATGCTATCGCTTGGTGAAGGCGAAAGAGTAATGACATGGAGAGGGGTCAATGTGTGATAGACACCTTTGATGACTTCAAAATGGAGCTGTGTAACTACTTCATGCCAAGAAATGCGCAGAGACAGGCATATCGGATGGTTCATGAGCTCAAACACTCTGGTTCATTGCAAGAATATATCAGAACATTCCAGAAGCTTATGCTGGAGTTACCCAACATGCCAGAAGATGACATACTCAACTGGTTCATTGTGGGACTTCAGTCATGGGCACAGTCTGAAGTGGAAAGGAGCAACCCCCGTATTTTAAAAGATGCATATGTGGCGACCGAGCTCTTAGTTGACACTCAGCGTAAGCCTTTCACCCCATCAACCAAAGTCAGAAAGAAGCCTGACCACGAAGGCAAGAAAGCTGAGCAGCGCAATGATAACGGTGAGGCATTGACACACCATCAATCCGAAAAGAAAGAGAACTTCACAAAGCATAACAACAGCAACAAGGGTGCGGTTGTGACATGTTGATTCTGCGGTGATAGACATATCATCAGGCAGTGCCCAAAGCACCTCGTAAAGGACGACGGGCAAGTCAATGCTGCACAGGAAGAATGCAGCGATACTGAATGCAGTGATACTAAAGTGATGCAACCAAGGATGGGGGTCATGCGATCGATTAACGCAGCTAGAAGTTGCACGGCTAAGAACATGCAGGTCAGTAAGGAACTTATGTACGTAGAAGTCATTATGAATGGAAAGTCTACTTCAACAATGATAGACTCCGGAGCCACACATAACTTTGTCTCTTAAGCGGTTGGGCTTGAAAACTGGGCCAAAGCAAAGGACCATCAAAATAGTAAACTCTGAGGCCAAGCTCATCCTTGGTGAAGCAAGAGATGTAGCTACTCAAGTGGGGAGTTGGGTCAGCAAAGCCAACTTCTCTGTGGTGCCCCTGGACGATTTTAATGTGATTCTGGGTATGGAGTTTCTGTGAAGCTAGAATGTTATGATGCTGCCAAAGTTTAACACGTTGACGATCATGGGGTCAGACCTGTCCCACACAGTGCAGTGCCTTATGCAGAAAGGCAAGTTTTCAATGTTATTAGCAATGCAACTGAAGAAGGGTGTCAAGCATGGGGAACAAACATTCTTAGTTACAGTGTGTGCAGATAAAGAGAAGGTAGAAGCAGCAGTGTCACCGACCCTAGCCCCACTATTGGAGGAGTTTCGGGGGGTGATGCTTGCGAAATTGCCAAAGCATCTTCCGCTAAGACGTGAGGTCGACCACAAGATTGAGTTAACCCCGGGAGCGAAGCCTCCCACAAAGGTTTCATACCGTATGGGGTCAGTTGAACTGAAGGAGTTGTGCAGAAAGCTAGACGAGATGTTGGACGCAGGCATTGTTCGTCCATCAAAAGCCCCATTTGGTGCCCCAGTCCTTTTTCAGATGAAACATGATGGCTCCAAATGATTATGTGTGGATTACCGTGCTTTGAACAAGGTCACTGTGAAGAACAAGTACTCATTGCCACTGATAGCGGACTTGTTCGATCAGCTAGGCAGTGCCCGTATCTTTTCCAAGCTAGATCTGTGATCGGGTTACTGGCAGGTGAGGATTGTTGAGGGTGATGAGCCGAAGATAACTTGCATCACCCGCTATGGTGCGTACGAATTTCTAGTAATGTCATTCGGGTTGACAAATGCTCCAACCACATTCACGACTTTAATGAACCAGATCTTCTACCCTTAGACAAGTTTGTGGTAGTCTACCTGGATGATATCGTGATCTACAGCAGCAACATGGAGTTACATGTCGGGCACTTGCGAACAGTGTTTTAGGTGCTAAAATAGAATGACCTTTATGTCAAATGAGAGAAGTGTCTCTTTGGGCAGGAGGAGATCAGCTTTCTTGGCCACGTTGTGGGGCGTGGTGTGCTGCGTATGGATGGGCAGAAGATAAGGGCCATCCAGAAATGAATTCCGCCAAGCAAAGTGCCAGAATTATGGTCATTCCTCGGTTTGGCAAACTATTATCGGCGTTTCATCAAAGGTTATTTCCTCATTGTTGCGCCCCTCACAGATTTGTTAAAGAAGAATCGGGTATGGCTCTGGACAGGAGCGTGCCAAGATGCCTTCGATGGCTTGAAGAAAGCCTTAGTGAGGGAGCCAATGCTACAACTGCCTGATCATTCGAGACCCTTTGAAGTCCACACGGATGCCTCAGACTTTGCCATTGGCGGAGTTATTATGCAAGATGGTCATCTGATTGCATATGAGAGTCGCAAGCTGAAAGATGCAGAGAGACGTTATACAGTGCATGAACGTGAGATGACCACTATTGTGTATTACCTCAGGACCTGGCAGCACTACCTTTTGGGTGCTGAGTTCGTCGTCAAGACGAACAATATGGCTATGAGCTATTTTCAGACGCAGAAGAAGTTAACGCCTAAACAAGCTCGATGGCAGATGTTTTTTGGCTGAGTTCAACTTTGCCTTGGAGTACAAGGTTGGAAAGACCAATGTTGTGGCGGATGCCCTGAGCCATAGGGCTGAACTGGCAGTTGCGCGTGCGAAGCCTTCGGAAGTGCACTTGGAGGACGCATTGCTGAGCCGCATCCGTGAAGGTACGTAGCAGGATCCGACTACACAACACCTTGTTTCTCTGGCGCAGGCAGGGAAGACTCGGCAATTTTGGCTACTGGATGGCCTCCTCGTAACAAAAGGGGGACGCGTCTTTTTGCCGCGGTGGGGAAGCCTTCGCCGAGAACTACTTAAGGAGTGCCATGATACACTATGGGCCGGCCATCCTGGTCAGGAGCGGACCTTAGCACTCCTTGAGTGCGGCTACTATTGGTCGCAGATGAGAGACGACGTTGAGGGGTATGTGCGGACATGCCTCATCTGCCAGCAAGATAAGAGGACAAACCAGAAGGTTGTCGGTCTCCTTGAGCCTCTACCAATTCCAGAACATCCTTGGGATAGCATCTCCATGGACTTTATTGTTAGTATGCCGAAGGTAGAGGGCCTAAGTTCTATTTTGGTTGTGGTGGATCGTTTCTCAAAGTATGTCACATTCATCTCAGCTTCTAAGGAGTGCCCTGCAGAGAAGACTGCAGAGTTGTTTGTAAAGCATGTGGTGAAGCACTAGGGCATACCAAAGAGCATTGTGAGTGATCGCAATGCTCGCTTCATGGGCAAGTTCTGACGTAAAGCATTTCGGCTACTTGGATCTGATTTGTTGTTTTCAACAAGCTTCCATCCGTAGATAGATGAGCAGACAGAGCGCATCAACGGGATACTTGAGCAGTACCTTAGGCACTTTGTTGGTGCCAATCAGAAAAATTGGGTGAAGCTCCTTGATGTGGCACAGTTTTGTTACAACCTGCAGAAGAGCGAGTCTTTAAGCCACAACCCGTTTGAGATAGCCACGATGCAGCAACCACTGACCTCGCACACTCTTGCCGCACAAGAAAAGGGAAGGTCATCCTTTGCCTATCAGTTTGTTCGCAACTGGCACGAGCAGAATGAGTTGGCAAAGGCATTCTTACACAAGGCAGCAAAGAGAATGAAGAAGTGGGTGGACAAGCATCGTCAGCGTGCGGGATTCCAAGTTGGGGACCAAGTGTTGGTGAAGCTATATCCTGGTCGTAGGCGACACCGCGAACTGCTCAAAAAGTATGAAGGACCCTTCACCATCACAAAGAAGGTGGGCAAGCTGGCATACAAGCTGGAGTTGCCCCCAGACTTCAAGGTGCACCCGGTGTTTCACGTGTGCAACCTCAAGCAGTTTCATCCGGATGATGGAGACCCGGAACGCAGTGTGCCACAGTGAGCTTCCATTATGCAGAGGGCCCCTGCAGCACAATGGGCCGAAAAACACCTCAGTCAGATCCTTCGCCATAAAGTCAACTACTTGGGGGAGGCAAATAAATACTTAGTGCAGTGGGAGGAAACAGCAGAACCAACGTGGGAGCCTGCATTCCGAATGAACAACCGCTACCCGGCTGAAGTCAGAGCTTACCACGAAACAGATGGCGCCGAGGACGGCGCATGATTTGAAGGGAGGAGCATGTTCCCTTGTGACTTATATTATACAGTTGCGCTTAGAGACTGTTTTGCTTTTGTTGAGTCTGATGTAAGCTGCCTGATTTAGGTGAATCAATGCCCCGAAGGGGCAGCCCGTATACTTGGACTGTAATAGCCTGCGGGCAAAATTGTGAATGAAGTAAATGCGTTGAGCTTTCTTTTGTTCACCCTCGTTGTGATTGCTTCTTGTAATTGCAATTTCTCTTCATCTATTCTCTCTTGCTCTCTTGCACTCTGATTACAAGCTTCCGCGATCGGCAAGCGAGCTAACTAGTAGGCTTGCAGCGGTGAGGAAGGACCGTCGCTCCTCGCTGGCCCATTGAAGGAAATAGGTTTGTGACAGTTTGTCTTCCTTTATAAAAAGGGTAGGGAGGTAGAGGCCTCAGCCATCTCCCTTCCCCCTCTCTCATTGCCCTCTTTGATCTCTCGATCTCCCCCCTTAGTCTCTCAGTTTCTTTCCCTCTCTGATCTCTCGATCTGCCTCTCACTCACTCATTTCTCTCTCTCACACTCACTCACTCACTCTCTATTTTTCTGGCAGAAGCGTCGCCGCCTCTCACCTCTTCTCTCTTATTTTTCATCGGGCCGAACGCCACTCTACCCGAGCCACGGCCCACCATGGTGGGCCTTCATTTCATCTGAAGAGCAGGGATACTGCCACCTCTGCCTCTGTTTCTTCTTCCTCTATAGGCAACAAATGGCAGGAGTGGAAGCCTTGTCTCATCCTCTTCTGATGGGGTTGGAAACCGGTGAACTACCACCATCGAGCCAAGTGGATCTCGCGGTTGGCACCGTTGTGTCATTGCCTCGAGATCCATGCACCTCAGGATTCATGTTTTTCTTCGGACACTACGCACCACCTCAGAAACCAAGCCATCGCTGTCGCAGCTTTCGCCATGACTTTTTTCCACTCTCCAAAATCCCATATGAACCCTGACGTAGAGTCCTTACACCAATTTTTAGATAATTATATAATATATAAATACTCATTTTTATATGTATATAAACATGCATATATATATATTGTGTGTGAAAAATGTTTATGAGCTTTTCGAATAAATTACGAGCTTTTATGAGCTTTTGAGATGTTCTTGAACTTTTGCATGTTTAGAAGAAATGTTTATGAGCGTTTCTGAATAAAATATGAGCTTCTACAAACTTTTAAAATGTTCTTAAACTTTCACAGGTTTAGGAGAAATGTTTACGAGCTTTTACAAGCATTTTTAAATAGATTATGAGCTTCTACAAACTTTTGAAATGTTCTTGAACTCTCTCATGTTTAGAAGAAATGCTTATGAGCTTTTATGAGCTTCTACAAACTTTTGAAATATCTATGAACCTTTAAAATGTTTATGAGCTTTTGAAAATATTTATGAGCTTTTGAAATATTTACGTGCATTTAAAATATTTATGAGCTTTCACAAGTTTTACAAACTTTGATAATGCATGCATGGAAATTCTTTCGATCGCATATGTCATTTTTATGAGAAAGATTATAATTTGCATCTAACTATATTACCATGTTAATGCATGTGATGATATGCTCTTAAAATACTATGGGTCACAAGTGTCCTGCTAATGATGCTCGCTTGTTAAAATATTAAATAATTGTGATACATGATGTATGCATGACTCCTGATGGAGCTCAGGGTTCATGAAACCCATCCGGATCGGTGAAATATGATTATATGTCTCTTCTTTTTTTACACATGAAATGATGCATGATTTACATGTATGTTGACTCTATTGGAGTTGAGGGTTTAAAGAACATGTATGGTGTCAATGGGCATATGGTGTGTATGATATGTGATATAATATAGGTATACATGTACTTATGTTGGCTCATACACGAGCTTGGGTCGATATAAATCCATATGATGCAAAAGAGGCATCTTACCATGCGAGATATATGAATATACCCACACACTTATAATGTTATGTTCGTGTTCACAGGCGAAGTGGTCATATGTGCTAAAGCGTTCGAGTAACATCCGAATGGGTTGGATACATACGAATGAATCATGGTTACCTTGGAGGGGTAATATGGTTTATTGAACCCTGAATTTCTTAATGATATGAGGTATATGAAATGACAAGATCTCAGAATAATAACCTTATCACTCATTCAGATTTGTGGACTACCTAGAGAGGTAGGTGGTACAAACCTCAAATGACAATAATATTTTTATGCGAGCAAGGTGTCCCAATGGTTTTCAGTCACTCTTAGGATAGGATATTGAGGCTATCAATGTGTTCTAGTTGATAGATTCGCAACTACTGTAGCTAGTCAAAGATGCATCTTATATATATATATATATATATATATATATATATATATATATATATATATATATATATATATATATCATAATGGGTTTTCTCCTAATCATATATTGTCTGCTTTAGGTCCTGCTCTGTTTGGAACCTGGGTAAAATACAACTCATGAATAATATATCTTTGGAATGTTGTCACTATTTAAGGTGTGATCATTCTCTCACATACACAAGAGGACTGTAATCAAGAGAAATAAAGACCTTTTCATTCACATAGTTTTTGAATAAAAATATACCCTGATAATTCATAGTTATATTATGAATAAAGTTGCAAGTTTCTTCACAGTTGTTAACTTTGAAACATAGCATATTATTCCCTGTTAAACTATTTCATGCCTTGATAAACTATATTAGAATTATACCATGCCTTGATAAACTGTGACATCTTATATATAAATATGCATATTTTAATGTTATGTAATTACCTGGGATTGGTGTATACCTATGAGATTTTTACGAGTCTGACCCTTTAAAGGGATTTCAAGTGATTGACATGCTAGACAGTTGATGGCGAGATGCAGAAGCAGCGTCAAGAATCAAGACCTTTGAAGACACAGGGCTAGACTTAGAATTTTATTTCATTTTGATCATAAGTGCTTGTGTAATTATAATTTTGACTGTTTTATCCATCTTACTACATTTTATAAATGATTACTTTTAAAATAGAAATGATTTGTAAATAGCTTTCTGAATTTATGTTGTTGATTCATACCTATAACCCACTCTAGAGTCTTTCAACCCCCACATGAAAATATCATTTTTTGCTATTTAAAGTTAAAAAGAAAATTTTTAATTTTTTTCTAAAATTTTGGGTTAAGATTATGGGCCATTATATTGTAGGTTGAGGTTCAGATTAGGAAAGGCCTAGGGTTGACATGAGGTTATGGGCAAAAGAGATTATGGGAGCTTGTGCCTCTGTTGACACAGATGATTAAGAAAGGGTTTGGAACCAGTTGACAAGGGGGCTCGGGATAGAGATTTTAACAACAATTCAGGACTAGGGGAGGATGCATAGGTTTTGATAGTTTGGACCTCTAAACTAAGGATCGATGGGGTGGGGGCAATGGTGGCCTTGAAACAAGGGAAAGCCTATGACTTGGAAGAACTTACAAGATGAGTAGTATGCTCTAAGTCTATATGAGTGAATTCACCTCCACAACCAAAGATACTAAATCAGTTTGCAATAGTAGGGGGGCGAAAGTTGGAAGTAGATTTCCCTAGTCTACAGGAAACTTTCGCAAGACTATCCATCTTCAAGGACTTGATTGCTGGACACTCCATATTGTTGAAGCCTTGGGCATTTGTGATCAAAATGATTGGTGGAATCATAGGAGTTGCAGTAGTACATGCAACCTTCATAGATAATTTCTTAATGAAAGGTGTGGTCATTCTCAATAGCCACCTCAACACGTGCAATCAAAATAAAGTTTAGACACACGGATATACAAACCCTAGCATACTTGGCTTTTAGTGTAGGCTTCCACTCCACAAAGATAACCCCTCAGTCAAATAGAAAATTCATTCGACCACATCTCAGCAAAGAGTTTGGATAGGCAAAGCCATAGTGGAACTGTATGGATCTCCTCAAGTCTGAGTTTCATACCCAACTTCCACCTGTTACCAACAAGGTCTGATCCCTAACTCTCCACACTCCTCTATACATCACTACTTTCATGTCCTCCTCAAAGGAGAGTCTGATAAGGAACATGCCCTTTTCTAGAATGAAAAACCTTACCCTCTCATATTCAAAAAATGATTGTATTATTCATGAAATTTGGCACAATCACACAATACCTATTAATTCAAAAAAATTCTTTGCCTATCCAAAAATGTCATTTTTTGATTTTTCATAAACCATTTTACCCTTCACAGATGTTTTATATGGACCTATGAGATTCACACTGGGATTATGAAAATCTTCTACCCAAAGTGGATTCATACTTTCAAGAGAAATACCCAAGGATGTAACATGTTCAATCCAGTTCAAGTCAACTGATGCAACAACCAAGTCAGTCCTTTATTGAATTGCCTCATGTAATGTAACATGTTCAATCCAAATCTCATATGAACAAAACCACATTTGCAATGGCTTTAGAAAGTGAATAGGATGAACTACCACTTCACTCTCCATTGCCTCTTTGGAACTGAAAGCAACACTACAACAAAGCAGTAGATTAGCGACGACCACATTTCGTCGCTAATCCGTCGCTATGCCTCTTAGCGACGGATTAGCGACGACGAGGCGACAGTATGCTTACGTCGCGAATTTTTTGACGCTAACTGGCGACGGATTTATTCCGTCGCTAATTGCGACGGACTAACGAGCGCTGTATTCTGTCGCCAATCCGTCGGTACTAAACGGCGACCATGGCTTGGCGACGGATTTACGTCTGTCGCTAGTCCGTCGCTAGCTTTATATGAATAGCGACGGATGGTTCTGTCGCAAACAAGAAAAAAAATAAAAAATTTTATTTGAAAATTAAATACCGAGAACGGTACAATTTATATTTCCTGTACAATTTATATTTCCTGTAAATAAAAAACAAACCACACAAAAAATTCCATATAAAAAGAATCTACAACAATTAATCGTTCCACCTTAAAATTAACAATTTTAATTATTTACAATTCAACAATTACAATTAGGAAACATAAAAAAATAGAACTTCTTCAACACAGTTCTCTAATCATCGCCAAGATTTTGTGCGTCTTCTTGTTCATTGCCTTTATCTGTCCCTTCAGCTCCGCTACGCTAATTATCGCTATCAGCCTACACAAGAAAACAACAGTCAGTATTGATAAACAAAATATAATGAAATAAATTACACATTATATGTGATTCTATCATGTGCTCATGTGTGTTCTAGGGCAATAAAAAAAGTCTATATGTGATTCTATCATGCTCATATGTGCTCTAAGGCAGGCAAAAAGTTATATATGTGATTCTATCATGCTCATATGTGTGCTAAGGCAGTCAAAAAATTGAATATGTGATTATAGCATGTTCATATGTGTTCTAAGGCAGCTAGAAAAACTCTATATGTGATTCTACCATGCTTAGATGTGCTTTAAGGCAAGCAAAAAACTATATATGTGATTCGATCATGCTCGTATGTGTGCTAAGGCAGTCAAAAAATTGAATATGTGATTATAGCATGCTCATATGTGCTCTAAGGCAGGCAAAGGAAAAAAAATTATATGTGATTTTATCATAAATGATATATGTTCTAAGGCAGTAAAAAAACTCTATATGTGATTTTTGCATGCTCATATGTGTTTTAAGGTAGTCAAAAAACTGAATATGTGATTATAACATGCTCATATGTGTTCTTAGGCAGTTAAAAAACTGAATATGTGATTATAGCATGCTCATATGTGCTCTAAGGCAGGCAAAAAAACTTTATATGTGATTATAGCATGCTCATATGTGATCTAAGGCAATAAAAAAACTCTATATGTTATTATAGCATGCTCATATGTGCTCTAAGGCAATAAAAAAACTCTATATGTGATTCTATCATGCTCATATGTGTGCTAAGGCAGTCAAAAAACTGAATATGTGATTATAACATGCTCATATGTGTTCTTAGGCAGTAAAAAAACTGAATATGTGATTATAGCATGCTCATATGTGTTCTAATGCAGTAAAAAAAACTTTATATGTGATTCTATCATGCTCATATGTGTTCTTAGGCAGTCAAAAAACTGAATATGTGATTATAGCATGCTCATATGTGCTCTAAGGAAGGCAAAAAAACTTATATGTGATTATAGCATGCTCATATGTGCTCTAAGGCAATAAAAAAACTCTATATGTTATTATAGCATGCTCATATGTGCTCTAAGGCAGGCAAAAAACTCTATATGTGATTCTATCATGCTCATATGTGCTCTAAGGCAGGCAAAAAGTTATATATGTGATTCGATTATGCTCATATGTGTTCTAAGGCAGGCAAAAAAACTTTATATGTGATTATAGCATGCTCATATGTGCTCTAAGGCAATAAAAAAAGTCTATATGTTATTATAGCATGCTCATATGTGCTCTAAGGCAATAAAAAAACTTTATATGTGATTATAGCATGCTCATATGTGCTCTAAGGCAATAAAAAAACTTTATATGTGATTATAGCATGCTCATATGTGCTCTAAGGCAATAAAAAAACTCTATATGTGATTCTATCATGCTCATATGTGTGCTAAGGCAGTCAAAAAACTGAATATGTGATTATAACATGCTCATATGTGTTCTTAGGCAGTCAAAAAACTGAATATGTGATTATAGCATGCTCATATGTGTTCTAATACAGTAAAAAAACTTTATATGTGATTCTATCATGCTCATATGTGTTCTTAGGCAGGCAAAAAAACTTTATATGTGATTATAGCATGCTCATATGTGCTCTAAGGCAATAAAAAAACTCTATATGTTATTATAGCATGCTCATATGTGCTCTAAGGCAATAAAAAAACTCTATATGTGATTCTATCATGCTCATATGTGTAATAAGGCAGTCAAAAAACTGAATATGTGATTATAATATGTTCATATGTGTTCTTAGGCAGTCAAAAAACTGAATATGTGATTATAGCATGCTCATATGTGTTCTAATGCAGTCAAAAAAACTTTATATGTGATTCTATCATGCTCATATGTGTTCTTAGGCAGGCAAAAAAACTTTATATGTGATTATAGCATGTTCATATGTGCTCTAAGGCAATAAAAAAACTCTATATGTTATTATAGCATGCTCATATGTGCTCTAAGGCAATCAAAAAACTAAATATGTGATTATAACATGCTCATATGTGTTCTTAGGCAGGCAAAAAGTTATATATGTGATTCGATTATGCTCATATGTGTTCTAAGGCAGACAAAAAACTGAATATGTGATTATACTTGAGAGGGACCTGGAATCGAAGATCCCCTTTCCAGAACAGCGGCCTTGATCTCATTTCGGAGAAAGGGGGCGACAGTGTCATGGAAGTAGTTATTCAGTGATTCCGTAATGATCTGGCGTACATCATCACCGGAAAGAATAGTCTGCTGCTTGGAGCTTATGTCGGCGCAAGAAGTCGGAGAGCCGTAACTGGAAGAAGCAATAACTGGTGAAGTGTTCATATTACTCCCAAACCCGAACACGCGACCTTTTTTTGGTTCACCTGCTGCAGTCACCCATGCTGTAGGATCAAATGATGGATGTTGAGTAGCGTCATCGCCATATTGCTCTACCATTTGTTGCTCATATGCCTCCTACAAAATAATGTTTAAAGTATTCATTAATAATTAATGATAACATTATGATAACTTGCATATATATTTCAATGATTATTAATAGAATAAATACATATTGTTGTCGTTGTCGCCTTCTCTGATACGAAGACTCCCGTGGTCTTCCGTTTATGTGTTTCAACAAACACATCCTTATACGGTACACTGCCTCCTTTTTCTACTTCCTACGAAGTTAAATGACAAAAGATTTAGTACACAAGTTTGCAACAATACTTATAAAATTAATATTATATATTGATGAGTTACCATTTTTTTCAGGTGGCTCCCAAATGTCTTAGATCCACCTGTGTGTAGATGAGCTTTGGGCATCTTCGATCGATTTTGTGCAGCCTTCGCAGAGCGATTTCTAAATGTATCTCCCGCCCACTTATCGCACATTTTATCCCAGTAATCTCTCCTGATAGTAATAGGGCCATGGTTCTTCCATAGTAATGGATCATCTACTACGCCAGATGTTTTTTTTGCACTTATCGCACATTTCTATCTGACTTTTTTATACTCGGATATGAAGTATAATAAACTTGTTGAGCTTGCAAAGCTAATATGAATGGTTCATATGTTCCAAACCTGGATTTATGATTCACCTCCACAATGCCCGAAGCTTTGTCGAGTCTTATTGCAGTTGGATCAAACCAATGACACTTGAATAAAGTTACCCTGTTATTCATGCCTAAGTAAGTCAACTCCATTATTTCCTCTATAACATCGTAGTAATCATGTTCATTTTCACTGTATCTGCTACCCTTGACACACACGCCACTATTTATCATTGATTTGTTTATACCGTAATCTTTTGCATGGAATCGATAACCATTTACGATATACCCGTTGTAGCATTGCACAACTTTGGTCGGACCATTTTCTAAATCACATATTTCTTGATCTTTAACATCACCATGGCGAACCTACGCACAGACATAAACAATGATTGTGACCACGATCAATTAAGTAACTTAGTGTTGTTTATAAGTACAAAGTTTATGTTAGCTTCTTTACCAACTGTTTCAACCACTCCACAAACTTAGTTTCACGTTCTTTTTGTACTTTTGCATCAGTGAGATGTGAAACTTCGCTTTGCAACTCCAGATCAAATCATCTGCAAACCACAAATACTTATATTACCGAGTCATGTATCCACATATAGAACATAAAAGGATTTATAATTGAGTTGCATATACATATACTTACTCGATGTATGGGTCGATCACTGAGCAATTAAAAAAATATAGATGTGTGTTGCATCTTGCTCTCGATCTGTCAATAGCCTTGATCGGCAACTACCAAATGCATGCCCAAGTGGTTGAAATATCGACAGCTTGTCAGCTACAGTTACTTGTTCTCCATCATCGTTACGGGGCGGGCATGTGTAACGTGTTGGAATATGAGGTTCGAAGTACATAGATGAGAAATTTGAAATTTCTTCTAAAGTGTACGCCTCACAAATAGAGCCTTCTACTCTTGCTTTATTACAAACCTTTTTTTTTAGGTCGAACATGCATCTGACAAGAATATACATTTCAAATTTTAAATATATGTCATTAAAGAGACAAATATAAAAAAACATATATCTTTCAAATGGATACATCCATCGATATTGCACAGAGCCACCAACCCTTAGTTCATATGGCAGATGTATGATCAAATGTTCTATAACATCGAAAAATGCTGGCGAAAATATCTTTTCTAGCAGACAAACAGTGGTGATGACAGAGTCGTCGAGATTCTTTATATCTGATACTACGACCTCCGATGAGCACAATGTTCTGAAAAATCCGCTCAACTCAGACAATACCCCCCATATAGGTTTGTCTAACATATCATGGAATGCTAGGGGTATCAATCGTTGCATAAAGATATGACAATCATGGCTCTTCAACCCATATAATTGTCCATCGTCAATCTTCACAGCCCGAGCAATGTTAGAGACATATCCATCTGGAAATCTCAGTTGTTTCAACCATTGACATACATGTTTTATTTGATCAGGTTCGAGCACCTACTTTGCCTTTGGTTTCAGTACTTTGCCATTATACTCTTTGAGTTTCAATTCTGGTCTTTTACATATTAATTTTAAATCCATACGGGCCTTCGGATTATCCTTCATTTTTTCTTTAATATTCATTACTGTATTGAACACATTATCAAACACATTTTTCTCCACATGCATCACATCCAAATTATGTCGTATCAATAAGGTCGGCCAATACGGTAGTTCCCAAAAAAAAGATTTATTCATCCAATTGTGATCCTTCCCAAATCCACGAAAGGGTGTAGGACTGCGGGCATCTGTTAAATACATCTGGAAAGTATTGCAATCTTCTTAGAATCTCTATGCCAGACAATCTTGGGGATGGACCTTCTGTTTCAGTTGTGCCTGCTTTAAACGCATTCTTTTGTCGTCGGAACGGATGATCGCTGGGTAGAAATCGACGATGGCACTCAAACCAGCAAGGTTTCCTTCCATGCCTCAATCTAAAAGCTTTAGAATCCTCCATGCAGTACGGACAAGCCAATCTCCCATGTGTGCTCCAACCTGATAGCATACCATATGCAGGGAAGTCACTGATTGTCCATAGAACAACGGCCTTCATGTTGAAATTTTGTTTTTTGTGGGCATCATACGTGGTAACACCGTCATCCCACAGTACTATTAGTTCATCGATCAATGGCCTTAAATATACATCAAGATTTTGGCCAGGTGAGGTCGGACCAGGGATCAACAGAGACAAGAAAAGATTTGGTCGTTTCATACACAAGCTTGGTGGAAGGTTGTATGGAGTTACAAATACTAGCCAGCATGAGTATGGAGTTGATCTACCCCCAAATGGATTAAATCCATCTGTACATAGACTGAGTCTAACATTTCGTACTTCTATTGCGAAGTTCTGATGAGTACGATCAAAGTGCTTCCAAGCTTCAACGTCAACAGGATGCGTGATCTTGTTTTCATCGTGTCGAACTTTATTTGCATGTCATCTCATGTATTTAGCTGTCCTTGAAGACATATACAATCTCTGCAATCTATGAGTGATAGGAAAGTAGCGGAGTGACTTGTATGAAACTTCCTTTGATCTCGTGCTACCATTGCCTCTTGTCTTTGGCTTGAACCGAGGATGCCCACATGACGGGCATGATATGTTATTTTCCTGATCCTTGAAATACAACATGCAGTGATTTGGACAAGCATCAATCTTTTTGTAACCCATACCTAGAGCGTTGACCATAACTTTCGCACGATAGAAATTTTGTGGCAATTTCTCATCTTTGGGCAACATACTCTTCACAATCATGCACAAACGGTCAAAACATGATTGACTCAAATTATACTCGAACTTCAAATTCATTAGTTGAAGAACTGCAGGCAAGATAGTGTGACTCTCACAACCGTTCCAAAGTGGCTCATCAGCATCTCTAAGTAAATCATAAAATCTACTAGCTGCATCGTTTGGTGATTCTTCATCTACGGCAGTTCTTACATCACTAGAACTCATAGCAGAACCCAGTTCTGTTCCTGCGGCATCAAATATCAAATCCGTATATGGATTATCGTGCACCACATTCACCCGTGCATCAAAATCGTTTCTAAATTCTTCTCCATGAAACATCCAGTTCTGATAATCACTCACAAAACCCTTCCTGTATAGGTGATGTCTAATGCTATGAGGTTCTACAAATTGATTATTCTTACAAATCGATTATTCTTACAAATCTTGCAGGGACACCTAATCTGACCTGTAGGATCCACTGTACTGACACTTGCCGTTGTAAATTCAATAAAATTGTCAACACCATCCATATATTCATGCGATAACTCATTGTCCATTATCCTACGGTACATTCATTCACGGTTTGTAGTCATTTTGTCGTATGATGTTACGAATAGTATCCTAACGATTTAAAAGAAAACAATCAGAATGCTACGATGAAGAAAATATCAAATTTATCATGCAATATACTATGTCAAACAATAACAAGAATTTTGATGCATGCATTGATAACTTAATATTTTCATGTGCAAACTATTAATGACACGATACAATCATTTGAAGCATGCTTTTGTTATAAAATTTTACATGGAAGTCAAAATCAAATTGAAAGTAACTACATGCAAGCATGGATACAATTACATCAAACATTGCAATACATCGTAATCATTCATATCAAACAAATGACAAACATGTACCTGCAGCAAACACACTTCAATATCTCACTAACTACTACCATGCTTAGCATGGACTCCGTACTCCAAAAATAAGAACACTTCCATATTCATACATTAAAATCATGCTCAGCATGATCTCCGAACTCCAACAAAGCAACCCTAAATATCAACAACTAAGTGAGTGTGTGAACAATAAAGTGTTATATCTAATAAATTAAATAACATGTGATACACTTGCATCACTTACTCACCACGGGTATTTACCCAATTTGCATTATTTTTTTCACCTACTTACCACAGGTGGTTGAGCACGAGCTGGTTCCGTAGAAAAATCTGCATAAAAAATGCAGTTTTAAAAAAAAAGTCGCCACAAAAAAAAAGAAGTTGTTCCGGCAAGGGGTCGACTCCCCTACTGTTCCAGTAGAGGGTCGACCCCCTTACGGAACATAGGGGGTTAACTGACCCCCAGCCTTTCTGCCAGTGAGTCGACCCCTTGTCGGGGTCGACCTGCCGGAAAGGCAGGGGGTCGACCCCTTGTCGAGGTCGACCCCCTGCCGGGGTTGACCTGCCGGAAAGGCAGGGGGGTCGACCCCCTGCCGGAAACGCAAGGGGTTAACCCCCTGCCTGTTTCGACATGGGGTTAACCCCCTGCCGGAAAGGCAGGGGGGGTCGACCCCCTGCCGGAAACACAAGGGGTTAACCCTCTGCCTGTTACGGCATGGGGTTAACCCCCTGTCGGAAAGGCAGGGGTCGACCCCCCATGCCGGAAACGCAGGGGTTAAACCCCTGCGTTTCCGGCATGGCAGAGGGTTAAACCCCCTGCCTTTACGGCAGGGGGTTTAACCCCTGCTGGAAACGCAGGGGTTAAACCACCTGCATTTCTGGCCGGGGGTCGACCCTCTGCCGTAAAGGCAGGGGGTTAAACCCCATGTCGGAACAAGCAGGGGGTTAAACCCCCTGCCGTAAAGGCAGGGGGTCGACCCCCCTGCCGGAAACGCAGGGGGTCAACCCCCCCTGCCTTTCCGGTAGGGGGTCGACCCCCCATGCCGGAAACGCAGGGGTTAAACCCCTGCGTTTCTGGCACGGCAGGGGGTTAAACCCCCTGCCTTTTCGGCAGGGGGTCGACCCCCCATGCCGGAAAGGCAGGGGGTTTAACCCCTGCTGGAAACGCAGGGGTTAAACCCCCTGCCGGAAACGACGAACGGCGGGTGAACCTGTCTCCGGGCCGGGGAATGCGTCGGTCGGCGGGGCGACGGCTCGAGCGGAATGCGGGGCGACAGGCGGCGGGCGGTGGAGGAAGGCGTCGGACTGCGTAGGGAGGGCGGGAGAGAGGAAACAGGAAAAGAGGGAAAAGGGTTCTGATCAGATTTACGCAAAAAATAGCGACAGATTGGGCGACGGAATAATTTTGTCGCTAAGCCGGCGTAAATATATACAACTCCTTAGCGACGGAATATGTCTGTCGCTAACGGCGTCGCTACGTAGCGACGGAAAAATGCCGTCACCCAATCCATCGCTAACCGCAACGTGTTGTTGCGATAAAAATGGTCCGTCGCTAAGTCGTCGCAACGTAGCGACGGCTTAGCGTCGAAATATTTCCATCACTACATCTGTGAATATCACGAAACTTCGCGATGGATTAGTGACGTTCGTTAAGCCGTCGCTAATTGGCGACGGAAAAATGTCGTCGCTAGTATCTGTCGCTAATTGACATTTTTCTTGTGGTGCAAATTGTTGATTAATAATTTCTTTGTATCTCGACGTGAACCTGATTTGTTTATTGTATTTGATCTCTTCTCCACCATGGCTATTGTTTTTCATTTATTTTTTAAAAGTAATGAGAAATTCCTTTAATTGGACTTTTTCATTATAGGTACATGTCTGGCTCGCACAAGGAGGGAGTTTGGGTGTTAGCTAACCCTTCTCCAACTGTTGGACCACATGACTCACCATTTATCACTCAACCTCATTCATGTTGTGCATCCATATGTCCTCAGCGAGTTCTCTTGCAGGACCAACCACTTTCTAGTCCTCATATTTCTCATCTCATAAGGTCTCAACATGACCTATATATAGAATTTCATCACGTTTTCATGGCCTGATAAGATCACATAAAAGACCAAAGCAATGTCCTATGTTCCTTGATTGTGCCATGTCACGTCTATAAAATTCTCATTGCTTAACCTTCTTGTGATGGGATGTACCTTCATCCTCCTCCTCCTTAGCTGACATTACCCATATTGTCATGCGTAAAAATATACATTTCATCACGTTTGCATGGCCTCATAACGAAAAGGTGTTCTTATATCCAAACCTGTTAATTCAATGAGTTGCCAACATAGGTTACCACCTATTCATAGAAGATCAATAAAAGTTTAAGGACGACATAAACAAGATGAAAACTCAATCATGGTCGCTTATCATACTTGCAACACCACTAGCAACCTAGTCAACTTTTCTATGCTTAGTCTTCAATTGGGAGAGGCTTGCATATAAGTGTGCAAGCCCAATTGCCCCCTAAGCATAGTCATCGATCGTGTCCAAATTAATAAAAAATCTTATATATGATGCATTAATTATTATGTCGCCGCTGTCAATGAACATGAAACTTCTCCAGAAATAGAGTAGGAATGCCCTCAACTCAATTTCTTTTGTTACACCACTTTCAATTGCTGATTTCCTAATTACGGTTGCATCCTTTTTCACACATCTCTAAATCTCATATCTCTCCCTCAATCTCGATAGCTTGATCCTATCACCTTCAAGTGCATCATCAATTATTTTCAACATCACTCAACACGTTAAAAATTATCAAACCTTAATGCATTGATAGGATTTCATGACACTTTAATCATGTTATGCATGCAATGTCATCTAGAGTCAAAGTGAGCTCAAATCCAATGAATTTGAAGGTGTTGATTTTTGGATTCCAGTGATATGCAATGACATCTACAAGAAGATAGGCTATCTGTCTGAAATGCATGGCATCTAATCGAATCTTTTGATTCTAGTGAGATTTTGATACCAATCGTGGACACCTCTGAACTGATGTATCAATGCTTCTGGTTCCTCTCCACAAATACATTTCTTTAAACTAGAAAACTTATTTTTCGTTCTTCTAACGTTTTTGTGCACTTGTGTACATTGAAGTTTTTTTTTTTGTTGAGCAAAGGTACAAAACAATGTTTCCTCAAGCTCAAGAGCACCACAGACTTCTCTGATAACCCTAATCATGTCTTCATCAGAAACTCTATCGTACACTTGTTCTTGTTTGACTATTTTCCTTCTCTGCTTCACATTCTCCAGCAGCTCAGAAGCACAAGATGTGTCTTCTGATACAATCTATTTTCCCTCCATCTTTTCCAAAAATTGGATGAGTTTTTAACCATATATTTCCAAAATGCTTAAAGAGCTTTAGAAATAAGAAGCTCTGCACTCACCCAAAAGAAAAAGAACATGAGCAAGCACTCTTCTCGGAATAATATATATAAGAAGCGCGCTTCCTGTATAGTCAACCATAATTCGACGATTACTTCTCGAGTCTGTCAACCAGATGCTGAGAATCCCTTACGAGATTTGCTGGGTCCCACCACCAAAATTGTGCAAGTCCATTTTCCACGTTTGACTCCCACAGACGAGCACAGTAACCACCAAAGTTATTCTTACTGTGCTCAACTCAAGCTACATTTAACCCAGATAATCGTCAGTGCCAAATAAAGAGTTGATTTCTCTTTTCAGAACCCAGATAATCGTCAACATCATCACCATCAATACCATCATTGGAGGCATCATCATTACGCTCATGATCCAGAAAATGCAGGTGCAATGATGAGCCATGAGCATGTCATGATCACATGTAGCAACCCACCACGTTCACTCAAAGACATCGATGTTGCTTCATGAGGGACGTCAGGCAACGTCACGCTCAAACTCTGATCGCTAAGGCGAGTCTACCTCGTGTCCCTGTGATGATAGTTTTGGTGTGTGCGCGTGCCTCCGCCTCGTCATCATCGCAGATATCGTGGCTCCTCCATCAAACGCCTACAAAACTATTAAAACCTTTTGGAGGATGGTTAGAAGAGGTATGAACGAGTACCCACAAAGAGTAAAAAAATGTGTCATCATGATGTTACTAACAATTTTACCAAAATGTTTGAATCGTTTTGGTCTGAAGGAAGAGCGTCCAATCTTGTCAAAATATTTGTATGATTTGGTCTATAGGCGACAAATCAGGTGATTTGATAAAATATAATTTTTTGTGTTTTGAAACCACTACCATTCATCACTTCAATCACCACCATCATCATGACACCAGCACTTTTGATAGGCCCATTTCTTGAACAATTGGTAGTGACTGAAGTGACTGACGGTAATGATTTCAAAGACAAAAAAATCTGTGGTGTGTCAAATGGCCTGATCTGTACTATATCAAGCTTAGACAGTGAAAGGTGTACTTTCTTGATAATCTTGAGTCAGGTGTTCGT
This sequence comes from Nuphar pumila, assembly GCF_984573655.1. Taxonomy (NCBI): domain Eukaryota; kingdom Viridiplantae; phylum Streptophyta; class Magnoliopsida; order Nymphaeales; family Nymphaeaceae; genus Nuphar; species Nuphar pumila. Next base: position 68,697,599 of record NC_143264.1, on the reverse strand, counting down.
TGCAATAGAAACTCATTTAAAGGTAGCTTATAGGCAAAGATGTGAGTTAAGCATGTACATCAAATTCACTACTTATTGCCCTATTATGTGCTACATTGTGGGTATCATGGTAATCTCCACCATCAAGCATGGAGATCAAAGAGAGATAAACTGGTGCTGTGTGTGCAGGCACTGGAAGCAGGTTATATGTTTCCCCTCCGAACAGGGGAGTTAGCTACATCTCATGTTCGAAGGTCTCAAAGAGCACCACGTATGTAAGCATATGCGTCTCGTATCCCTATGTTTGTCAGCATTAATTAGCGTTGGAGTTTGATGCGATTGCAAAGACTTAAGTACCCTCTTCTCCATTGGTGCCAAAAAAATAATGATTCTTGAAAAGGAGTGGTTGTAAAGACTTAAGTGCCCCGAAGATGATTATTTAAGACCTAGTCTCTGCACTGCACGATTATCCGAGAAAGAAATCTCTACTGGAGGAAGTCATGAACATCAACTCTCTCTCTCTCTCTCTCTCTCTCTCTCTCTCTCTCTCTCTCTCTCTCTCTGCTTCTGTGCACATCCAGTAGAAGATCCTACATTGCTCCATCAAGCACCGACTGACCTGCACATTGACTGTTGTGGAGCCTAATTCAGAGTTTTTACCCTTACAGGAGGAGGGTTTGGGGGTTCCTCCTAGCGTGGGTAGCATCATTCAACTAAATGAGTTGTAGATCCTGATTTAAAGTTTTTACCCTTACAAGAGAGGGGTCTGGGGGCTCTTCCCAACGTGGGTAGCATCATTCAACTTGAAGAGTTGTGGAGTCTGATTCAGAGTTTTTACCCTTACAGAAGGGGGGTCTGAAGGCTCCTCCCAGCGTGGGTAGCATCATTCAACTTGATGAGTTGTGGAGTCTGATTCAAAGTTTTTTCCCTTATAGGAGGAGGGTTTGGGGGCTCCTCTCAGCGTAGATAGCATCGTTCAACTTGATTCATTGTGGAGTCTGATTCAAAGTTTTTTCCCTTATAGGAGGAGGGTTTGGGGGCTCCTCCCTGCGTGGATAGCATCGTT